>NW_027512489.1:3300000-3460276 GCF_048772815.1 Callospermophilus lateralis
CAGGGCATTGGCAAAAAAAAAAAAAAAAGACTGGTAGACGAATGGTACAGAATAGAGGACACAGAGACTAACCCACAAAATTACAATTATAATATATTAGACAAAGATGCCAAAAACATGCACTGGAGAAAAGATAGCGACTTCAACAAACCATTATCTCTCACCATGCAGAAAACTCAACTCAAAGTGTATCAAGAACCTCAGAATTAAACCAGAGACTCTACATATAACAGAATAAAATGCAGGCTCTAATCTTCATCATGTGGGATTAGGCCCCAAATTGTTTAATAAGACACCTATAGCATAAGAATTAAAACAAATAATTAATAATGGGATGGAATTAAACTAAAAAGTTTATTCTCAGCAACAGCAACAATCTGTGAGGTGAAGAGAGAGCCTACATCCTAGAATGAATTTTTTACCCATCACACATCAGATAGAGCACTAATCTCTAGGGTACACAAAGAACTCAAAAAGCTTAGCAAATAATGATAATAATAATAATAATAATAATAATAATAATAACAACCCAATCATGAAATGGGCCAAGAATCTGAACAGAGAATTCTTAGAAGAGAATATACAATAAATCAACATTTTTTCTATATATCTGATTGGTAATGGTGCCCCCTTCAAAAGACCAAGCGTAGTTCTGGTTCAGTTTCTAAGGAAGAGGAATACAAGAAAGAAGTATTCTCAACTCTCCTTTATAAATTATTAAATACAATTTTCCATGTCATTTTCTAAACATAGCTGAACATGGAAAATATTGGCATGAAGCAGAGAACATTTTTATTAGAAACATAGTTTAAAAGAAAGACAAAAAACATAATTATTTGCACCACATTGAACCATAAGAGAAATGGAACCTGGAGTTCAGAAAAGAAAGATTCAAACTTTTATACTTGGGAATGTGGATGACATGGATGCCTAAAGTGAAAAGATTATTACAAGCTTTTGAAAGAAAATTCATGTGAGTGGCAGATAATGGTTAACCAATTAGAATCTGCACAGTGTCTCCCAGGGCTTTGTCAGCTGTGCACTACAGAACACACAGGTATTCATAGCGTCCATGAAGAACATTATTCATCTGTACCCTCTAAAATTATTCACATAGCATATGAAAAAACATGTGTATGTGGATACTAAATGGCAATTCAGCAGACAAGAGAAAACTACCCAGAGACAGAATTGTAGAAATTTCTTCAAAGATCATCAATGTATATTTAGCTCCTGACACAGGGATGTCAGTCTAGGGAAATATTATTTTCTCTCCATTTTGAAGAGAGTGCTTTGAGAATACATTTCAGGGGAAACACAAATACTTTTTTTCTGTCATTTTAAGAAAATCTTCAGAAACAGAGCTCAGAAGACAGATTTCTTAGAAGGGTAAATGCCTGGAGATTACAAAATGAAAAAAAAAAAAAAAAAACACATCAGTGGCCCTGAGTGACTCAGTAAGGAAATAAATCTAAAAGGCTTATTAGAAACTGAAAAGGAAAAAAGTAAGTATTTCTTAAAATAAATATGTTCATTAGTTGCTATCTCCACAACATGTCATTAAGTAAACAACAAATTATGTATAAATATTTCTAGGAGTGGCCAAATTTTATTCCATATGATTTTATATTAAACTCCAAAATCCAGATAATACAGTTCATGATTCACTGCCGAAAATATTACAGAAAAAAATTTTAATGAGTGGATGTTTTGTAAATATGTCATTTAACAATTTTATTACCATATGATTTTAAAGAAATTTAATCACTTTCATGCAGCCATAGTGTAGAGAAATTTCTTATTTATTTTTCCTGTAGTAATTAACAAATATAAGCCCTAGAATCCACTTTAAATAACCTACCTTTACAATCATACAAAAAATCTATAATAAAAGATGAGTAAAGAAAAATGTCAATTTAAAAAAATAATTTAAAATTTTTTCTTTTTCTTGAAATCAATCGCTAGCTGCATTTTTAGATTCTTTTCTCATCTTTTAAGCCAAAAAGATATAAATGACAGAAGTTTGAACTACAAATTTATACATGAGATATGTTTATTAAGTATAAAATTCAAAAACTTTAGAAACTTAAGAAATACAAAATAAAAACCCATCATGGGAAAAATTAAGTAATATTGATAAACATTTAAAACAAATCGATAATCATTAACTCAAAAGGAGTTTAAATTAGTATCTATTTGTGGAAACTATTTTGCTATTGAATATACATGATATTCCCCATCACAGAGACTTACTGAAATTAGAGCATATGTGATCATGATAACATATAAGTACTCAATGGTACTCACCCAAACACTTGAAGCCCAAGGACACGGCTCAATACAATATAGATCATGGAAGAGATAAATAATAATCTGTAGGAAAATTGGTAACTAGAGCCAGTTACATTCTATAATATATCCAGTTTACAAAAGAGCATAAAACACTATGCATAAATTTTACATAGGTGCCTTATGCAAGTGGTATTTCATATGTGTACATTTTTAGAAACTAAATATGTAGAAATTATGAGAAAATGAAAGTCACAAAAAGCACATAAAAGACTGAATTATACATCCCATGTACAGAGGATAAAACTCATCATTATAAAGGTGATAATTTTCTGTCAAATTAAACAATATATCTCACCAAAATTGCTATGTACAAATATGAACATATCACATGAAGTCTACTTTTATGTGTATTCTATAAAGCAATAATTTTTTAAAAAAATGATAAATAAATATAAGATAGAAGAAAGTAGGAGAATAGGAAAAAGGGAACTACTGGATACCTAAGGGGTCAAATTATATTCCATGTTTTATGGTTATGTCAAAATAAGCCTGACTATTAAATACAGCAATAATGCAGTAAGCATGAATTTTAAAAATTCATCTACAAAGTTATATGTAACTTTAGTCAAAAACCTTTTCAATTATAAGAGCAAAAAACGAACTTATCATGACCTACTATTCATAGATATTGTGAAATTATAATATTACAATAATCATCAAAGAATCACAATATAAATAAGATCCCCATATGAACACACACACACACACACACACACACACACACACACACACACACACACATATATATGTAAAAACAGTATGCTTTATTGCAATAGAAAATTTTTGATAAATCAAACCATAACAAAAATAATCTCAGCAACTTAGCTAGGGCCTTTCTCAAAATAAATTTAAACCTGTTAGGGCTGTTTACGGGTGAAGAGTCCTTGCTTCCCCAATGCTGAAGTATAACACCAGAGAAGTGTGCCAAGGCAGGTTTAGAGCGGAAAGTAGAAGCTTTATTAAAGGACAGTAGAAAAGACTTTTCCCAAGAAGAAAAAGGGGGCCAAAGAGATAGAATCCATGAAAGGTATTTTTTTTTAAACTAAGGTCTTTTTAGCTTTTTTATAGCTAAGAACTTCCTTCACCTATCCCTCATTCCTATCACATTCCTTTCCTTTGTTCTGTTATCTTGCAGTCTTGGAATGTAGGTGGGAAGACCCAAAGTGTGGAGGACAGGTGGGCTGAAGGAGTAATCTGGTCAGGAAGGGCTTTTGGATTAGCAACCTCAAGTTTGCTGTGAGCTGCTTCATTAAAATTTCCTTGAGATGGGCTCAGGGCCTTGGGGACAATTTCAATTCCCCTTATTCTGGACTCCATCCTCAATATGGTGTTCATTCTTGATCTTACTGGCTATTAGACCCAATTTACCTAAATACACTAACTACCTATCTGTAAATCTGGCTCCACTTCCAAGGATATGGCTAAGTAGTAAAGTATCCCTGAGTTCACCTAACTTTTACAAAATAATAATAATGAAGAAAGTAAAAATAAAAGAATGTCAAAATAAAAATTAGCTAGCCCAAAAGGAAATTAGGTACCATAATGACAAAATGACAGCCCCTCTCCTGCAGGAAAATTGCCCTTGGAGATTTGATATTGATAATTATTCCACCTGTCAATCTCCAGCATCTGGTAAGACACTGGGCTGCAGGAACACACCTGCCACCTAGTATTTTATGCAGATTCTGAGGATGCCCTCTGAGCTTAAGGAAGGCAGCAAAGAGTCTCTGCCAGTGACATGTTCCCCACCTGGTTGGCCAGTAGGACTTAGGACATAGTGGCCCAGTGGAGGACTTAAGCCTGCAGACTCCAGAGACTGCCCAGGGTCCCAATCTGCTAGCTCCTGTTTTCAACACAGCCAGTCTTGTGGTTCCAATAGTCTTCCTCCCCCAGCCTCCCTTGCTAGGCCAATGCACACTCACAATTTCCTGGTTCTCAGGAGTAGGGCTACTTGGGATCCTCAGTTCCTGCACAGCAGAACAACCTGTGACTCTGAAGTATGAGACTACAGATGGCAAAAATGGAGGACTCAGGAGATAAGAAGTGAAAGCCCACCCTCCTACTCCCTGATGACACACAGGATTGGACAGTTCCCACAAAATGCTCTTGATTGGAAGGGACTTCAGATCATGAACATTGGATCTGAGAGAATTGAGCCCTTTTTTGAGTGACAGGGAATATTATCCAATCCAGGCAAGAATAAGGGCTAGAATCTCAGGTCATTGAGTGCTGTTTTTTTTTTTTTTTTTTTAATCTGAGAAATGTACCCCAGTGTCTCAGGCTGCTGTTGTTTTAAGACAAGATTGTTTTCCCATAAGTGGGAACTAATTTAAATTTAAACTTACATATAAAGTCATTTCAGTTTATGAATTATATATGTTTGTATATTATTCAGGAATTAATATAAAATAATGACAATAATTATAAAATTTTATTGATTGATTGATTGATTGATCTCTGTTCTTTTTAGGTGACAGATTGAAGTTTGACCTGGGAAGAAACCTCCTAAAGTAAAAATGCCCAATAAAAACAAGACATAAGGGGCTGGGATTGTGGCTCAGCAGTAGAGTGCTCACCTCCCATGTGCAAGACCCTGGGTTCAATACTCAGTACCACATAAAAATAAATAAGTGAAATATAGGTATTGTGTCCAGCTATAGCTAAAAAAATACATAAAAAAATCCATAAGGTATAAGGTGAGAAACCAGCCTTTACCTCAGAGCAAAGACTGTTGAAGGAAGGGGGCTTGACTCTTGTCCTTGGAAAGACACACAGAGCACTCCTAGGCTCATACCCAACCTGCTGAGTTGTTTATCTACAAATAACAGGAGACATCTGCTGGGCCTGGTGTCTGTGACTCAGTCAGGCTAGGTGGGGATTCATAGCAACCCCTTAGCAGCCACCAATCAGCATGAAGCAGGGAAAATTCCTGGGATTCCAAATGACCCTTACACTAGTTTATGGTGGTTAATAACATTTTGAGAAACCATACAATTCAGCATACTCTCCCCTCATGGCCTAAGCCAGTCTGTTCAAATGAATACCCATCTTGTACTAATTAATCACACTTACCCAACTTGTTCCCACCAGTGAATGTGCTAATCATATTTTACTGTTGTTTATGATTTTCCCAAGGTGTGTGATGATTTGCTAAGAGATGCTATGATGTATGTGGGGTTCCTGCCTTCCCCAAAGAGTTATAAAACTGCTAACCCTGGGCTCAGGGCCTCTAAGCCACCAGTTGCTGTGTGTGTGGAGGACTGAGCTAGATTCCAATAAACATCTCTTTGGTGCTTACATCGATCTTGGTCTCTGGTGGTCTTTTGGGGGTCCCATATTTGAGCATAACAGTCTCTCCTGAAACCCATGGGAAAAGAAGACACCATTCCAGTTCTCTAGGACTGTAGTTTTATAGCACAAAAGGTACAAAAGGGGGGTGTCTTGAGAACTTACACGAATAACAGGATTTTCATAAGCATAATGCAAATGCAGGTAGTAGGTTAATGGTATAAATCGTTCAGCACTTAGGGAGTAAATTTAGATAACAACATCAGAATTTATGATGCACCACTAAAGTTTCAGAGTGAGTTGTTATTTGGTCAGGAATAGCCAGAATTTATGAGTCATCACTAAATTTTCAGTGAGGGTTGTTACCTCATCAGGGAAAACCAGACATGGATGAGTTCAAGGCACTGGAAGGCATTTCAAGCAAGGATACAAATCAAGGTAATTTATAATGAAGCAGAAATTAACTTTTCATGCCTTTGTGATGAGATGGCTTCCAGTCTTAAATGAAAATTAGGCTGGATTTTTCACTTGCTATAGCCATAGCTTTTAAAGTACATGTTTCATACTTTAAAAGTATGAGCATTAAATTATTAATATTGATTACTACTAATTTTAAAAGACAGAATAAAATAGGAAATTAGATATTTGTTATTAAATCCATAAAATTTTGATTAATATATTGATTATATGAACATGGAAAATTTTGACAATGATAAGAAGACATTTAATATAAGGGCTTCAATATTATAAGTCCTCATGATCAGTGGGTCATCCTTCAATAATTTTTTCATTTTTTAGGTCATTTTGAATTACACTTCTTCAAATGTTTGTGAAGTTTATAAATTTAAGATTTTGTATTCTGTAAAGTAGAAAAATGGCAGATTTGAGCTTCTGTCAGGATTTTAAACTTCTAAGCCATGTGGGGCATCTTAGCACTTATTTTTCATATTTGCACACAGTCCAATTCTATAGAAGAATGAGTTGGAGACATAGTATACTGTCCTGAGAAGAGAGAAACATAGTCTACTATTCTGAGTAAAGAGAAATTGCCTTAGGCTATTTCTAAAGCTTTCAACTTTTCTAACTTTTCAGAATTTCTGGTGATTTAAAAAGATTATTTATTTTAACAAATGAATAGTTTGAAATTAATTATCTATCTATCCTGCATTATTTTTCACTTTCATTGATTTTTTTAAAGAATTAACAGTACAGAATTCCAAAAGTCTTCCATGTATATTTAAAGTTATGATTCCAATGATCAAGATAGAAAGCAGGAGCAAAACATCTAGTTTGGTGGTTCTGCCTCAAACTAGAGAGTTACTTATTTCTGCCATTATTCACTAGGTTCCTGAGGTTCCAGAAATCACCAACCAACACAGAGAAAAGTCTTTTTAGTTTGTTTCTCACAACCAATTCAAGCTAACATACACTAGTAGCACTATAGTTTCAGATCAAAGTGTGTTTCTAAATAATAAAATATGTATACATAAACATATAAATAAATATAAAATAAAATATAATATTAAACAAATTTTTTCCTCAATAATCATTTTGTAAATATTTCCCTTTAGACACAGTTCTGGGAACAAAGTGTCACAAATAAGACATAAATCCTAGATTGCTACACAGAGTAATTAAGGCAGATACTAAGAGCTTGGTATAAAACATAGAGACAAAAATTACTAGAGAACACCATAGAGAATTATACCTAAGTGCTAAGCAGCAAATTCATAGTCTTTAAGTACATGAAGGGACAAGTTATCATAGCAAATTTTATAACTCAGTTGCTGCTAATATACAGAGATAGAGATATTTATTAAGAGATGGTTTTATGCAGATTTTTGGTTTAAAAAGGGAAAGATCAAATAATGTAGGTGATTCAAACATGAGCAATAATATTTTTCTGCATTCAGTACCTTTTTGGAAGATATATGAATTATAATTAGTTCCAACCAGTAAAATGCAGAAACAGTGTAAAGATAATTCACTATGAGTAAAACTACTTAAAAAGAGAACCAAAACTTCCATTTTTAACCAAATGTTTATTCCTGACAAAAAGACAGCTTCTTTGAACCATTTCTGTAGATATGATTTTTTGTAATAAATATTTTGGTGATTTTTTTGCATATTACTTAATATATTTATGCTTCACATTTTCTTATTTGTACTATTTTACTACCTATATTCTGAAAGAAATAAAATTTCTACCTCCTAAACTCTCCTGATATTTGAGAGATCTTTTATATCATTTCTATAATGAATACTGTGCTTTCAGTAAGGAATGACTATTCTTATGCACCTGGCTCATTTACAGGAGTTTTGTTGTGTTCTTTGGTTTTATTTACAGTAAAGTTAAAAAAATGTTAATCTTAAACAAAAACACAAAGAAAAGACCACCAACTCCAATTTTAAATCAAATTAAATCAAGATTGTATTGTGTAGACAAAAGCTGGCCAGGACTGTCTCTTACAAGACCCCATGCTAGAGATCATCGCCCTGATCTTCAGGAAAATATTTTTACAGCACAAAAAGTTACAAAGGAGGTGGGTGCTAAGGTACTTACAGCTAACAAGATTTTGAAAATCATAATATAAAGGCAGATAGCAGGTTAAGGATCTACATGGCTAACATTTCAAGGGAGGGAATAAATTCAGCTCCAGACTTAGAATTTATGAGCTGCCACTGAGATTTAGAGAGAATTGTTATTGGGTCAGTGGGAGCCAGAATTTATGAGGCACCAGTAAGGTTTTAGAGAGGGTTGCTATCTGAAAAGGGATAGCCAGGCATAGGTGAAGTCAAAACACAGGTAGAAATTGCAAGCAAGTTTAAAACATCAAAATATTGTCAGGCCAAAGAGAAATTTTTTTTTCTTACAGAAAACAGAAATAAACTTCTTACCTCTGAAAGCTCTAAGAGAAGATTTTATTTTATGTATTTTCTCATATCTAATGGCTTTTGGCATTCCTTTGTTTGTGAGCATAAATGCTTCTCTTCTGTGTTCACGGGGCTTACAAACCAAACAATATAGGTAAGCCCTTCTCATAGGGAAGATGTTTCTAACATAGCAAGTAACTACCTTTTAACCCACAGGGTTTGACAACCATATTATATGATATGAAAGACCCTCCAATATGCTTGTTCTTCCAACCATTGTTGGCAAAGACTTACAAAAGTCAATTCATTGCACAGAATGAGTGAGGTGGATCTCTGCTCTGCAGTCCAGAACAGGAGGTAAAAGAGCCCCCAAAGGGAGTTTAGACAGGGCTTCACATGACATAGCTGACAAAATCCTAAAAACAAGAGAAAACATAAATTCAGAGAGAACCATACCCACATAATCTCATTTGACAGAATCAAATTCATTAGAGGAACAGAGGACCGAGGCAAATCTAAAGGGATTTAACTATATTTTCTTTTTCTAAATTGCTATTAATGTCTCCCACAATTATAGAGTTCTGGATCTCCTCAGTTATTACTTTATAATTACCTTCAACCTACAATGCATGAGGCAGACTAAATTTACCCTACTCATGTACTTATCACTTTTTTTTTTCTATAGAAATGCATATGAATATGAATATATTTTTCCCACATTTCCAAGATTCTACCCTGAAAATTTCTATGACATCACTTTCCTGAAATGCATTTTCATTATTTCATGTCAGTTCATCTAAGTATTCCATATCATGTGTTGAAAAAGATGAGACCACCCTAAGGCCCTTCTTATTTGACTATTTATAAACTATAATTAAAGGTCAACCTCAGTACCTCGACAGAACTTATGTCTCATTCACCTTTCTCATTCATAGTGCTTTATTTTTAAGTAGGTAGCAGAAATTTTATTTTGAATAAGAGTAATGATTGAAAGCCATTCAGTGTACTTTAGAGAATCCCAAAAACCTATGGTTGTGGTTCTTAAACAACCTTAGTACTGAACGACCTGGATTATACTCCAGGTTGGACACTGATACTATGCTTCCAATAGAAATGGTTTCTTGGTTATGAATATTGTCTTTCCCTTTCCCCTATAGTCTTGGAAATGTGTAGATTGTGTGAAGTTTTAGAATCACTATTTTCAACACACTTAGCATGGACCCATTTGATAATAGAAGACATCTATATTCTGAAAAAAAAAGACCCTTCACCAAGGCCTAAAGAAGTGATAAAATAGTCTCTGGAAAAAAATAACAGTCATCCATTAGATTATTTTTAAAAAATACTAAGAATAAGTTTAGTTAGTAATGCATTACTGTACTAGGAAAAGTGATATAAATGCAATTTCAATTTTTAAAGTTTTATCTGATTACTACAAAGAGAGTATAAAAAGCTGGTTACATGGGCTGGAGTTGTGTCTCAGTGGTAGAATACTTTGCTAGCATGTGCAAAAGCACTGAGTTTGATTCTCAGCAATACATATAAATATTATTTGTTATATTTTTTAAATACATGACAGCAGAATGCATCGTAATTCTTATTACACATATAGAACAATTTTTCATACCTCTGTTTGTATATAAAGTTTGTTCACATCAATTCCTGTCTTCATATTTGTACTTTATTTTTTTAAAGAGAGAGAGAGAGAGAGAGAGAGAGAGAGAGAGAGAGAGAGAGAGAGAGAATTTTAATATTTTTATTTTTTAGTGCTCGGCGGACACAACACCTTTGTTTGTATGTGGTGCTGAGGATCAAACCCCGGCCGCACGCATGCCAGGTGAGTGCACTACCACTTGAGCCACATCCCCAGCCCCATACATGTACTTTAGATAATAATGTCTATCACATTCCACAATCCTTGCTAATCTTTACTCAACACTCTTACACTGGCTACTTCACATAAACTGCCTCAGGGATTTAATGCAGTAATCAAAAAATTTTCTGCAGCTTATGCAGTTCTATTGGAATGGCTATTATCAAAATCTAAAATTGTCATGCATGGTGGAATATGCCTGAAATTCTAGAAGCTATGGAAAATGACACAGGTGAATTGTTAGTTCAAAGACAGCCTCATTAACATAACAAGGCTACAATCAACTTAATGAGAGCCTGTCCCAAATATAATATAAAAAAGAATGTGGATGTATCTCAGTGATATGCAACTCTGGGTTCAATATTCAGCACCAAACCATACAAAACTAAGCAAATATCACATAATTAATAGGGATTCCACGGTACACAAATATGTAAAAATGTTGGTGACATTTTTAAATACATTTAATAAATATATTTTAAATAAATTTAATAAATATCTTTAATAAAAGGGTTAAGATTCTTTAAAAGCCCTAAACAAAAATGCACATAATCCACTAGTAATAATTTGGGGTAGAAGTGCATGGTCCTACATGCCTGTACTCCCAGTGGCTTAGGAGAATAAGAGGTAGAAAACTAGGGGTTTATTCTCAAGTTAAAGACCAGCCTCAAGAACTTGGCAACGTCCTAAGAAACCCAGTGAAACCCTCTCTCAAAAATCAATCAATAAATAAAAGTGTTGGAGATTGGGTATGTAGCACACTGGTAAAATTCCCTGGGGTTAATCTCCATTATTTAAATAAATAAAAAATATAAATAATAATTCTGGGAAAAGAAATGCTATACAATCCGCTAATAATAACTCTGGGTATATATGTAAAAAATTTGGAATCCTTTTGCTAAGTATATTGCCACACATCTATTTTTATTGTAACTTTATTCACAGTATCTAATAAAAGGAAACAAATGAAGTACCTTTTAGATAGAAAGTATATCAGAAAATGCCTTCCAGCTGCAAAGCATCCAATTAGTCCATCCCTTCAGAAGCTACATACTTAAAATTCAAACTGGTCCCTAGAAGGCAAGACTCAGATAGTGGTGTTTTCTAAATACTCCAAAAAATTTGGAATCTCTGAGAACCTTGTTTCAGATATTCTAAAACTCAGAACTAGGTCATATGGGAAGTCAGAATGAGAACACAACACACAGTAAATTCTTTAATGGGGAGTCTTAACTCAGACACTGTCATAACCAAAAGCAGTGTTGGAGATAAAAAATAAAATCTGTTTCACTATTATGTATTCAAATCAAATATATATTAGAAAAAAGTTAAGGCTAATGGTTAAAATCTACCTATAACAGGTATTAAAAATGTAGCAGGGGCTGGGTGTGTGGGTGCAAGCCTGTAATCCCAGTTGCTGAAGAGGCTGAGGAAGAGTTATCAAAAGTTCAAAACCAGCCTTAGCAGAATCGAGGTGCTAAAAAACTCAGTGAGATCCTCTCACAAAATAAAGTAAAAAACAAAACAAAACAAAAATCCTGGGGATTTGTCTTAGTAGTGAAGTGTTCATGAGTTTAATCTCCAATATGCCCAATAAAAAATGTTCCAGGGGGCTAGGGCTGGAGCTCAGTGGAGCTCTTGTCTGACACATGTGAGACACTAGAATCAATTCTCAGCTCCACATATAAGTAAATAAAACATAAGGTCTATCAACACCTTTATATATATAGTACCAAGATATTGACATGGACTTTGATCTAATTTGCCTGTACTTTAGCCCTTAAGATTGAAGTTGGCAAGGCATAATGGTGCATGCCTGTAATATCAGCTGTTTACAAGACTGAGAAATAAAATTAATGAATTCAAAACCAGTCTCATCAATGGTGAGGCACTAAGCAAGTCAGTGCAACCCTGTCTCTAAGTAAAATACAAAATAGGGGTAGGAATGTGGCTCAGTGGTAGAGTGCTCCTGACTTCAATCCCTGGTCTCTCCCCACCAAAAAATGGGACTGAGTAAATAGTTCAGCTTGTAGAGTGCTTGCTTTCTAAGTATGAGGCCCTGGGGTCAATCCTCAGTACAGAGAGTGAGTGAGTGAGAGAGAGAGGGGGGGGGGGAGGGAGAGAGAGATTGAACTTGCATGTAATTTAAATTCAAGTTAGTCCCACTTCTATTTTTTCCTGCCACACCAGAATAAAAGCATTTCTTTAAATGTTTGGAATGTTTCTGTGGGTTATTTATTTATTTATTAATTTATTTATTATTTACTTATTTTTATTTGGTGCTGAGGATCAAAACCAGGACCTTGCATGTAATAGGTGAGTGCTCTATCACTGAGCCACAACCCCAGCCTTTTCTGTGGGTTATTTTAATGAAATGGTCTGACCATAAAAAAGTAAATAAACATATTAATTTATAAATAAATACACCCTCAATTGATGACCCATTACAGTTTTTAAGAAAATTTTATATGGGACACATAAACCGCATTTAGGAGAGATTCATTCTTTTTAATGTCACCTGATAATATTCTGCTTTTTTCTCATGTGAAAATCTCAGAATGATAAATTAAAATCTTTTAAAAATGCCCTCCAGTTCTTGAAGAAAAACATTATAAATGATGCATACATTTGAAATAAAACATGGGGAAATAATGATTAATAATGCTGAAAGCGGAGTTTTTAGATAAACCAAAATTTCTCATTTTTTCATGAATCTGGGTGCTTGTTTCATAAATTTTGAAGAAAAAAAATTATTGAAGCAAGAAGAAATAGAACGCTCACCATGTTGTATGAGGATTGATATCAGAAAAAAAATCATTTTTGTGTGCCATCTTAGTAGTTTACTGATGGTTTTGGGCAGAACATGGAGCATAATGCATTTAGAATAGGCTTTGGAAAAGGCATCCTGACTACCATATGGGTTCACTTTTATTCTTTCTGTGACTCATCCTTTTTCCTTCAAATTCAATAAGGAATCACTCCTGGGACAAAGGACTTTGTAGAAGGTGTTCCCACAAGTGGGATTCAAGGTCTTTTACTTTTGAAATAGGCCTTAATGGTGCTCATTAACATCTTTCAGTTAGCCACCAGGTGTCTTTGAGTGAGGCCCATTATCTGCATTACATGGTCATTATTAAACTTATTCTCTGTGAACAGAGAACCCTAGTTTTGGATATGTGAACAGAGAGCTAGAAAACTAGGGGTTTATTCTGAGACCTATGGAGAGATAAGCTGAAGTTCTGGATTTCAGTTTTTTGTTCTGGATTTGAGATACTGCTTCTGCTACATTTAAAAATCTCAGGACTCATGAAGAGAATAAGTTAAAAGCAAGCATCATCAAATGTGTGAGGCCCTAAGAACTTCAAAGTGACCCTGTTTCTAAATAAAAATATTAAAAATGGGTGGGAATGTGAATCAGTGGATGAACACCTCTGGGTTGAATTTCTGGTACCAAAAAGAAAACAACAAACAAACATGCACACACAAAAAAAAAAATAATAAACAAACAAACAAACAAACAAACAAACCCTCATGAGTAACAAGCCCTAAAATCAGCAGCCACTCTCATGCTTGAATACAACAAATGGAGTTGTGATTCTCTCATGGTAATTATCTCAGTCTTCATTATGCAATCTGTAGACATGCTGGAATCATGGGACATGGAAGCCCACAAAGGTCTTTAGAAAAAAGCTGGAAACACCTTACAATTATGGAACAAAATGCCCAGGTTTTCAACTGCTGATCTAAGCCTCACTAGACTAGTCAGAGGAAGGTGAATGCTAAGTTTCCACAGAGAGACCCTCTGGCCACAAGACTCTGGAGAGGACCATGAGGAGTCCCTAGCCATGACTACCAGTTTCCACCATTGCCACTCCTTTCAGCTTTAAGCCACCTTCCTACCCAGTCTCAAGATAACAAGGCACACTTACCATTTCCTGGCTCTCAGGGTTCTCAGTGTTCTCCCTGTGATTTGTTTTCAGTTTCTGCATAGCACAGACACCTGGGCTTGGATCCAGGACAGAAGCCTACAAAAAGATTGAAAAAATGGTGTGCTCCACACACCAAGGGAACAGAAGATTGTGGAAGCCCTCCCCCTCATCACTGGCTGCATGAGGGTTGGACAGTTCTCACCTAAGAGACTGATTGGTCGAGGCTTCATGCCCTGCCTCCAACCTGAGCCAAGTGGGCACAGAATCAAAAGCTGAATGACAGGCTGCTCCATTGTCACTGTTAAAAGACTATAGATCAGGGCTGAGGATATAGCTTAGTCAGTAGAGTGCTTGTTTTGCTGATAAAAGGCCATGGATTCAATCCCTTGCACTACACAAACACACTCTCCCACCCCCCCCAAAAAATAAGTAAAGGACTTTGGGGACTAGGGTTATGGATCAGAGGTAAAGCATTTCCCTAGCATGCGTGAGGTACTGGGTTGAACACCCAGCACTACATTAAAAAGCCACCCAAGAGGGGATATGGTTCAAGTGGTACAGCACTCCTTGGCATGCGGGCAGCGCAGTTTTGATCCTCAGCACCCCATGTTGTGTCCGCCAAAAACTAAAAGTAAATATTATAAAAAAGCCAACAAACAAACTACTAATGACATTTGCCAAGAATGAATGAGAACAAAATCTAGATGAATACTCTGACCTCCATCTCTATATTCATCTGTCAATAAGAAAGAAGGTAGAATTCTCTGTGTCTAATAACTAAAATAAGGGGATAGTGATCATTTTCTTCAGTGGGAAGTGATTAAAAATCATTATTTTGTGTAAAGTACTTTAAATGTGAAAAATCTATTTTGGACATGTATAATGATTTTGGACATGTATAAAAAGATTGCATAACTAAAAATAATTTGTAATTATATTATATAGTAGTTAATAAGAACCACAGAGATGCTATACCTATAAAGAACAGTCATTCTTTTCTTTTAATAAAAAAAAACATCACCATAGTTTGAACTTATAGTTATTATAAAGCTAGTCATAATTAAAATTCTTTCTCCATTCAGTATTACTATTTCAACAATATTTGTTGGTTTATTTTTACCACATTATGGTGTTTCTTTTTTTTCTTTCTTTCTTTTCTCTTTTTTTTATTGGTTGTTCAAAACAATAAAAAGGTCTTGACATATCATATTTCATGCATTAGACTCAAGTGGGTTATGAATTCCCATTTTTAGCCCAAATACAGATTGCAGAATTACATCGGTTACACATCCATATTTTTACATAATGCCATTAGTAACTATTGTATTCTGCTACCTTTCCTATCCTCTACTACCCCCCTCCCCTCTTCTCTCTCTACCCCAGCTACTGTAATTCATTTCTCTCCTTGTTTTTTTTCCCATTCCCCTCACAACCTCTTATATGTAATTTTGTAAAACAATGAGGGTCTCCTTCCATTTGCATGCAATTTCCCTTTTCTCTCCCTTTCCCTCCCACCTCATGTCTCTATTTAATATTAATCTTTTCCTCCTGTTCTTCCTCCCTGCTCTGTTCTTAGTTGTTCTCATTATATCAAAGAAGACATTTGCATTTGATTTTTAGGGATTGGCTAGCTTCACTTAGCATAATCTGCTCTAATGCCATCCATTTCCCTGCAAATTCCATGATTTTGTCATTTTTTAGTGCTGCGTAATACTCCACTGTGTATAAATGACACATTTTTTTAATCCATTCATCTATTGAAGGGCATCTGGGTTGGTTCCACAGTCTAGGTATTGTGAATTGTGATGCTATGAACATTGATGTGGCAGTATCCCTGTAGTACGCTCTTTTAAGGTCTTCAGGAAATAGTCCAAGAAGGGCAATAGCTGGGTGAAATGATGATTTGACCCAGATTTTTTCAATCAAAAATTCTAAAGTATAAATCATCTACTATGACTGTTCAGCCTAAAGCAAGATACTCTTTGAATACAGTATAAGAAGCAAGCCATAATTTTGTCAGAAAGATAACACTTGTAAATTCAGGTATTATCTATAGTTACTGGCTTGGCTAGGTATCTAATTGTTACTATCTATAGAAACCAATCAATTGAACAAAAGTTTCAGGCAATTAATACCTGAGTAAAATAGTGCTTTTGTTTATGTAGTAATACCAAGTTTATATATCTTTCTTTTCTAACAAGCTGAACATAGCATCAAAACCCCAATCTCTCAATATACAGGAATTTAACCAAGACTTTTACTGAAAAACCAATTTATTCAGTTACATGAGTTTAGTGATTGCTGTCTGAGCCAAAATGTTTTTTCTCTGCATGCAAATCTGGGTCAGCTTCATGTAACATAAGGTCAAATGATTATAGGAATCCTCAAAGTTCAGCACTGCAGAGAAACAGCATGAATAATTTTCCTTCAAAAGTGTTAAAAACTGATGTTACCAATCTACCATTGCATTTATTGAAAATCACAATGTTTTACCCAGGAGACATCTAATTTTCTGCACCACAACTCACTTTAAAAGGCTCCAGTGTAAATTCATTGCAGAATGTATTTCTAGGTAAATAAATAATTTGACCCAAGTATGGAATTTTTGAATAGATGCCAATTAAACAGGAGAGAAGAGCTGAAAAAATAAATTGTCATTTTAATTTTAAAGTAGTTGATCTTGAGCTATTACCATTGACAGTAGTTATAGAGTCGGGCCATTTCTCTATTGAGGGCTCTTAATTTGTGATAATAGTATCATACTATCAGCACAGTAGAAAACACATCTTTTGAATTCTGTAAGGCAAAAAATGTATTATTTTCTCAAGTTTCTGTGAGTGAATAATTGTTTTAAAAAAATTTCTACTCTAAAATACTGCTATTATATAGTCTTGCTCAATCCACTGTTTTCTCAATAGACTGAAAACCATTACACATTGTTAGCAGTCTTACTTCAAAATTCCTTTGGTGGTATTCCTGAAAAATATGAATACTGAGACCTTTTACTTCCTACAGGGAAATCCTCTTCCATCATCTTATAATCTTAATAAAGAGTAAAAAAGAAGTATCTTGTTTTTCAAGTTTTATATACCTATATATGTTTGTATACAATTATATATAAAAATTCTTTAAAGTAATTTATAATATATATATATATATATATATATATATATATATATATATATATATGTATGTGTGTGTGTGTGTGTGTGTGTGTGTGTGTGTGTGTGTGTTTACCCACACATTGCCTACATAAAAATTACTTTAAGGATAATATGTTTAATATACCTGGAGAATTTAACTGCAATGTGGTCTCTTGTACATGAAATCATGTAGCTGGTTGCAGCGGTACACACCAGAGTCTTGGGAGGCTGAGGCAGGATGATTGTGAGTTCAAAGCCAGCCTCAGCAATTTAGCGAGTCCCTCAGCAACTCAACTCAGTGAGATCCTGTTTCTAAATAAAATACAAAAAAGGGCTGAGTATGTGGATCAGTGGTTAAGCATCACTGGGTCCATTCCTTGGTACCAAAAAAAAAAAAAAATAAGGAATGCAATCCTGCAATCATGTAGGCATGCATAATGCATAAGTACATGGTTTCAAGTTTAAAGAAAAATAAACATGGTAAAATTTTACTAAAATCCAATAGTTGATAAAAAAATAATTCAAGAAACTAAGTGTTAAAATATTTACATATTTACTAGAATACCATAAACTATTATCAATAATGTTGTAAACATTGACAACATGGACATTTAATAGACTATAATGTTATCAGAAAAAAAATATTTTTTAAACATTACACTTAACATTATCACTTGCTATATAATAACAGGGAGGCATCATTTAATCTTAATGCGTTCACATTTCAGGGTCTAAATTTTAGGTGGAAGAAGACCATCACTAGTCTTTGGCTATGCGGGCCTACAGATACCTAATGTTAAAAAATCCACAGAATTTACAGTTATTGAATGAATTAATTTGGGAGTATTATGACTTTGGGTAATTAATTTTTTTCTTTGATTTACCTTTTTTTATAGACTTCACAGGATGTTCTACTTTTGTAATAAGAAAATTCTCTTTCAAAAAAAATTTTAATACAATTAAAAGTAAATTAAGACTTGGAATGGATTTAGTTTTTAGTAATCAAAAATAAAACTATGGGGCTCAGAAGGGAATATAGTACATGGGTTGAATGTTTGCATTTTAGAGTTATGCTTTTCTGAGTCTGAATTCTATCTCTGCCTCTCCTACTTAACAAGGAACACAGCTCTCTAGACAATGGTGTTGTAAACCTCAAATACAATAGTGCTTGCAAGGTACTTGGCACTCATAGTTAGTTTCAAAGGATAGTTGCTTTTATAATTACCTTAAAATCTAATTTTAATAAAATGAACAACCTACAAACTATTAGACATTTCACACTTTGTACTCTTTTTGACAATAAAATATTTCTAAACCTTTAACTCATACTTGGACCTGGGCAAAGCCTCACTCAATTTATATTGTATTTTCCACTTAACATGTTATTCTAGAGTAGTGAAAAAGGCAACCAGTTCTCATGGCAATGACAAACATGTCTACCTGGAAGTCATCTTTGATACTGGAAACTTGAAACTACTCATTTCTTTAAATAAGAAATACAACCCTTCATTTGAATACAAGTTATATTATACTCACAAACATATGGACAAAAGTGTTAGGGAATAATTGGTTGTGGTTGTTTTTTCTTTTCTGTGGAGGTGAGGATTAAACCCAAGGCCTTACAATTGCTAGGCAAGTGCTCTACCACTGAGCTATACTCTCAGTCCCAAATATATGTATTCCATACAATCTCTTTTAAAAATCTGTTATGTACATCATTAGTAACAAAATATGCTTATTATAAGATGAATTTTTTCTTAGTTCAATATTTATTTCCAGATAATCATATGAATAAATAAATCATGTATGCTAATTTTATGATATGCAATGTAAATAAATTGAATCATCTTCCAGAATAATTAAGATAAAATCCCTTTGCATAATAGCAATTTTTACCATCCAAATATCTAAAATAATGGGTTTCTTCATTTTCATACCTCTTAGTTTTTAAGTAAGCTCATGTGTTTTAAAATAATACTTAACCTTACTGATTGAATATATGTCAAGGAAAAGTAGGATCTTTTAATTTGGCAATAGTAAGAAAACATTTGAAATTTAAAGGAAATTAAGCTTTTTAAAATATTTCTCCAAAATTTTTCAAAATCAATATTACATAAGGTAAAATTTTTATCTTTCTGTTTTCAAAAAAATACTAGTTCATCCTTAGTTACATTATAACCTAAAACAAAATCCTGATTCAATGAAATATGTATTTTTATCTTTAAGGGTTCTAAAATGGTAAGATATTTCTTACTGTTCATATAACTGGAAATATAATAATTATGCTTAAACATTTTCACTTTAGATTCTAGTTTGTAATATCTTGTATTTTCTAAAACTCTCCTAGTAATTGAATTTCTACATTTATCTCAGTTTTATTACACATATTAATTAGTAATTCATAGTATGTATGTAGCATATTATGTAGCATGTTATGATGAATTAAATGCTTAAAATTTACAAGAAGATGATAGCGAGGGTATTTTAAATGTTCTAAAGATTAGTATCTCCCATTTATATTGCTTTGCTACATAATTTAAGAAATGGAATTGCAGACTCAATATAGCAGAGTGAATCTATGCTACCTCATCATGCACAGATTTTTCTAGCTTTAAAAATGACATATGATCTTGGATTTGGATTTCACCTTTCTGTGCGCTAAAGAACTACATCTTGGGTTAACTGAATCTATTTCACAAGACTGTTGGAAAGAAAAAAATTCAAAGTGGCTTTATAGAAATATACTAGACAAGTTTAAGATATAATCTATTAGAACTTAATTTTCTTTATTTCACAATGTTACATTACTGGTACTCATATGCCAAAATGCCCCAAGACAATTGATACAAATCCACTGAGAATATTACATTCAGACAACTTTAATTACTGGTTAGTAATTCAATTTTCCTAAGAGGCAAATATTGGATCACTTGCTCTCCCAGAAAAAGAGAAAGGAAAAAAAAGTTTTAAAGGTAACTTGAATATGTAACTTGGACATTTTACAAAGTAGTTCATATTTTTTAGTTGTAATTTCTTCATGGATATGAACTTGATCTTCAGAGATAATATCCCTTATAAGCTCATCACATTTATTTCTTTCCTAAAACATACAAAAACAGAATCACTTAAATATTTGAATTCTTAATTTATTTTACTATTAGAAATATGTCACTACAAAGAAACACATATTAAGCTGCATACCCTTAAGTACATATTATATCAATATGAAAAAGCATTTATTTTTCTTTTGCAAGTTTATTATGTAAAGCCTAAAACAAAACAGCATTAAAATATTTTTTTACAATAACTCAGAACCTTTTCTTAAGTGTATTCTTAAGTTTTTATAAATTTCTTAAATCATTATTTATCTTTAAAAATTTGTGAATACACTTAGCTATAATTAGAGAAGAATTTAATTTTGCTTTATAAAGTTTATGAAAATAATATCATCTCATGGGAAGGCTGGAATATTTTAATATCTGTCTGACTTTTGTTGTGTGTTTTCTGCATCTGCAAAGGTAAATGTAACTCAGTAGTTCTTGTTTTATAAGCTAGCAATAAATTTGTAAAATTGGAGAGACCATTAAGTGTATTTCATACAAAAAAAAATAGTTTTAGATCCCTACATATTATGGACCCTTTATCATGTAGTTTTTGTACTTTGGACTTTTCAGATATTTTCTATTCCATATGATTGTTCAGTCAATGTGAAACTTCTTTGAAATTCAAGGTATTACATGATTTCTTCTATATAAAATATTTTCTTTAGAAAATTTTACATAGCCTTATCAAGTCTGAAACCAAGGTTGTAATTTTAAAATGGGAATGAATACTTTATGTTGAATTTATTATCCCACAAAAATAATAATGCATAAATATCATGTTTAAACAATCATGGATAAACCTTTTATAAAGGCAAATCTTAAAGTGTCTACTCATTGGGAGCACACTCTCTTATAAGAAACAATAGAGCAAATGCAGAGATTTGCCTATAGAAATCCAGACATGCCTGATTGAACTGTGAGAAAGTCTCAGGAGAAGTTTTCCTAAAATATCATCTGTCAAGAAACGTTAGCTTTAAAGACTGGAATTGAAGGATCTCAGGCCCACCCGTGAGGAACTCATGTTTGCATAGGTCTGTGCCTGACAGTTGGCTGGGTGAAAGAGCCAGAATTCAAGATAGGCCCAAAGAGGAGCAGATTCATATTTCTGAAATCTCCTCTCTCCTTGACAGAAAAATATTTAACTGTAACTTGATATTGTCTATAATGTCATTTCCATATACCTTTTGAAAAAGATACCACCAGGAAACAACTAAACATTCTATAATACATTTCTCTGTTTTTTTGCAACAAGGTGAATTCACCTTCCCATGGCTTTCTCAAGATCATAAATAAAAAGCACAGCATGAGAATACACAAAGAAAGCAAAGTAAACTAAGGACAAGATGATTTTCCTGTCTATTTTCTTTTTGGTGGTAATTTCTTAAAATATAATAATGGAATTATTTAGTTTCATCTTTAAGTATTGAAATTGATGAAAAGAATTTGACAACACATAAAAATATGTAAGCTAGTATGTGACTAGAGATTGCCATGTAAACTAAATGAAATGATTAAATTTAAAAATGAAAATGTAACAGGACTTTTATAGTCTTTGTGTTTTAACAAATTACCATTTTCATTTTGGGTACATGTGGATATTATTGTATGTGTACCTTAAAAACATTAATTTTCTGAGGGCAGACCATTAATTGCGTCCAATTCACTCTTAACATGAATTGTAAACTCTCTATTATTCAATCTTCCCTCAGTCTGATAGCTGTGAACTCCCAGGTTATCATGAGTATGGCTAAGATGCACTGTGCAGTGCTCATTCAACAATTTGCTGCTGTGGTGCTTGAGTTCCTGTGGTTCTTGATGCCTGAGGTAGTTTTTATTCTTTTGCCCAGCTTGCATTCCATACTTTCATCAAAGTTTTAGAGATGTATCTCAATGCCATCTAGAAAATATCTATTTTCTTAGTAATGGACCCCAACAACACATTGCAGTAATACGTTAAATTTATAAATCCTTCAAAGCCTTTAGTAAGTCTTTCTAAGAAGGACTGGAGATTTGTAAACTCACAGAAATGCAATAATGTATTATTGATTTTTGTTAATGATATGCTCATACTGATTACAAATTTCATAGTGTTATAATTGAATATGACATGTAGTAACAATACAGTTACATAGAAAATGACACGTAAATCAGTACTACGTACAACTATTTCTGGCAAGATTGAGGCTAAATTTATTTAAATTTTCATTTGTCTATCCAATAGAGAACCAAATTATTTTTTCAAGCTTTGTGTGTATGTGTGATGTGTGTATGTGTGTGTGAGTGTGTGTGTGTGTGTGTGTGTGTGTGTGTGTATATATATATATATATATATATATATTATTCAAAATATTTCTACATACTTTCACACTCTAAATAATATTACATAATATTATTGTGGTAATATTTGCTTACTAATGAATAATTAACAACACATAGGATTTATATCAGAATATATTCTTGAAAATGTTCTGTAAAATATTTTAGCTGGATAATTTAAGTGTATAAGCAAAGCTGAAATTTAAAATTTAAATTCCAGGTAAGATTATGATACAGTAATTAAAAAAAATACTATGTTAACAAAAAATATAAAATGGCCCAGGAATTTTTAATGATTTGTGTGCAGACCTTTGTAGTTAACCTCAGAAACACAAATCTGAGCTAGATGTTTTTTAAATAGCAGATGATTATTAACCAACTTAAAAGTCTAATGGAAATTTGTTCATAATTGTCTATTATTTAAAAGCAGTGCTCTTTATAGTTTGAATCTGGTGCTACCAGAATCATTACACTAGGAAAAATACTAACAAGCATAAGCTTATTCTAACCTATAGATATTTTCTGACATGTTGCTCACCATCTCTAGCAGTCAGAGAAATGCAAAGCAAAACCACCCTAAGATACCATCTCACTCCAGTAAGATTGGCAGCCATTAGGAAGTCAAACAACAAGAGGTGCTGGCGAGGATGTGGGGAAAAGGGTACTCTTGTACATTGCTGGTGGGACTGCAAATTGGTGCCGCCAATTTGGAAAGCAGTATGGAGATTCCTGGGAAAGTTGGGAATGGAATCACCATTTGACCCAGGTATTGCCCTTCTCGGACTATTCCCTGAAGACCTTAAAAGAGCATACTACAGGGATACTGCCACATCGATGTTCATAGCAGCACAATTCACAATAGCTAGAATGTGGAACCAACCCAGATGCTCTTCAATAGACGAATTGTTAAAAAAAATGTGGCATTTATACACAATGGACTATTATGCAGCACTAAAAAATGACAACATCATGGAATTTGCAGGGAAATGGATGGCATTAGAGCAGATTATGCTAAGTGAAGCTAGCCAATCCCTAAAAAACAAATGCCAAATGTCTTCTTTGATATAATGAGATCAACTAAGAACAGAGCAGGGAGGAAGAGCAGGAGGAAAAGATTAACATTAAACAGAGACATGAGGTGGGAGGGAAAGGGAGAGAAAAGGGAAATTGCATGCAAATGGAAGGAGACCCTCATTGTTATACAAAATTACATATAAGAGGTTGTGAGGGAAATGGGAAAAAAAGCTTATTTTAACCTATAGATATTTTATGACATGTTGCTAGTATAAACATGGTGGTTACTTATTACATGAGGATCAGAAAAAATTGGCAAGCACTTTACATTAACTGTTATTATTATTTGCAAAAAGTTAAATACAAATGTCAATACACACACATATATTCTGTGATAAAATTTCTTTTATCTTACATTCATTTTTATTTTCTTTATAATGACATTTATTTTAACATCTTCTATAAATCAGGCAACTGTTAGAACCATTTACCCCCTCACACGTATGAAAACACGTGCCTGTTAACTGCTAAATACCTGGCACTTAGAATGTACCTCATTCATTTAATGAGCCCAAAAATAATAAGAAATAACTGGTGGGGCTGGGGTATTCAGTGATAGTTTTTTAATCCTCAGCACCACATTAAAAGAAATAAATAAAAGAAAGGTATTGTGCACATCTATAACTAAAAATATTTTTAAAAAATAACTGATGATTACATTATAACACTACTTTTCAATTTTATTCTGTTCAACAACCTGAGTTAGCATGCCCTTATCAACCTTCCTGCCTATATCAATATATTGTTCCACAGATATACTTTCACTTCTCACATGAAGATCCCTTTCAGAACAAAAATGCATCGTATTCCCTGGTTTCTACACTCATTGATTTTTTTTTTCACTAAATCTAAAATTACTGCCAATATAAGTTTTAGAAAGCCACATGAACTCTGAGAACTGAAATTGTAGCAGTCTTGAACTCACACAGTTAGCATGAAAACCAAAGAAGGCCCTGACCTCCTGGTGGACTCCCCAGAAGCACCCAGTTAGGAAAAATGAGCTCTGCTTGACATCACTGCCCATCCAGTGTTCCTAGCTAAGTTCTTGAAACCTTCTATTCAATGCCTTTTCCTTCAGTTCTAAAGCAAACATTCAAAACTTGAATAAACTAAAATTTACCTCAGCAAAATGATTCAAAAACTTCCATGATATAAAATGTTTTCTTCTTTAACTAAAGTGATCAATATTACAAAATGCGGGGAGAGTATAGTGTGCATAACAGAATGAAGACAAATAGAACGAATGTGTTCTCTCTATATTATATTTGATTTTTAAAAATAAAATGGTTTTATCAATACTCAGATCTGTCGTGAAGGTTTGCAAGCTCACTTTGCCACTGAGATAGCCCTAGTCCACAGAGAAGGAAAACTGTCTAATAATTTAAGGTTCATGTCAGAGATGCAGTATAAATTATACCATCATTTTCATTTTAATTCAGGACAAAAGTAATATTTATTTTCTCTGTGTCCCATAGATGCAATACTCTTGCAATTATTAAGTTCCTTAGATGATTATATAATTCCTCAGAGTCTTATTCCTACATGGGAAAACTAATTATTGCATAAGTGTCAATTATTTGAGAATTAATTTATAAGAGTTGTGCAAGATTGGAGAAAATAACAATTGAGATTTTTTTAGGTTTTATTTTATTTCTGATTGATATAATAGGATGTTTAAACACTTGTATACGTTGTATAATCATTGATTCACGGTAAACAACAAATCCTTCTTAAATATTTATCATTTCTTAAAGTTAGAACCTTCAGAATTCTCCCTTCAATTCTTTATACATTATTGCTAAGTCACTCTACTTTACAATAAAACTCCAGAAATTATTCCTTCTAACTATAAAACTATTCCCATTGACAACTTCCCTACCCCTTCTAAATCTTGCCTAACCACTGTTCTACTCTCAACTTTTAGGAGATCAACAGGTTTAGAGTTTATTGTTTTTCACTGAGTCTTTTTACTGAAAGTAATGCTTTTACATTTTATTTGAAATAGAGATAATGGATCATAAATCTTGAGAGCTTCGGAATTAGATAATTTAAATAAACAACTCATTTTAAAAACCTAAAAAATGGGTAACAAACAAATAATCTTAGAGAAGATATTACTTTAGATGTGGATACAAATGTGCATGTCCAAGTGTGTACACATGTTCATGTACACAGTAAAAAAAAAAGAATTGCAGGGGCTAGGGTTGTGGCCAGTGGTAGTATGCTTGCCTAGCACATATGAGGCACTGGGTTCAGACCACAGCACCACATGGAAATACATAAAACAAAGGCATTTTGTCCAACTACAACTAAAAAATATTTAAAATAAATACATGAATAAATACATAAATAAATAAAGAGAATTGCAATTCAATAAAAAGAAGAGGATTTTTTCAATGAACAAATTTGCTTCATTTGAAAATCAAACTGGATCTTTATAATATACCATAATTAATCCCAGATGGATTCAACATTTTTGGGGGGTCACCCCACCAGCTGTGATTACAGGTGTGTGTCACTGCATCCGGAAGACACAACACTTAGATGACAAAATTAGAATCAAAGAAGTGAAATCAAAGAAAAAGATGTGGATAACTAACATTGGAATAACTAATTTTGCAATTGAGAAGAAGGTTGTAAGACTAGGAGTAGAGGAGAAATTCACAAGTTTATCATATTTTACAGTATAAATAATAAAACATTAGAATCACTGAACATACTCATTTGGAATAAAAGAAATAAAAACTATAGATAAAATCATATATATATATATATATATATATATATATATATATATATATATGACATGATCTATAACTTTTCCATATATACAACCTATAAATAAATAAATATTTTATATAAATTTATATATGTATGTGTATGTATGTATGTATATATATATATATATATATATATATATATATATATATATCTTACTAATTTAAATTTACATATGTATGTGTATGTGTGTATATATATATCTTACTAATTTGCTTAGGGCCTTACTAAGTCTCCTAGCCTGGCTTTGAACTTGTGATTTTTCTGCTTCACCCTCCTGAGCCACTGAGTAAAACAAGATTTTGATGCCATTTTAAGCTATAAACTTTCTGTTCTTTATATATGCAGATAAATATATGTGTATATGCATATATATTTAACCATCATTAAAGAAAATGAAAATAAAGTTAAACTGATATAAGAATTTTCACTTCCTAAACTTTCTGAAGAAAAATTTGCCAAAATTTTGGAGTATGTGTGTACTTTTATTAAACTGTATACTTTTGATCTAGTAATTCCAATTTCATTCATTCTTGATATTCAGGTTAAATATTTATATTAAAATGTGTTATATAATTTAATTTGTATGAATTATAAATAATAATCTTTTTGTTAATATCTTACACCTTATTACTATGATAGTATACAGCAAAATAGTTTCAAAATATTTTTGAAGATTATTGATCTAGAGAGACATTAGATTACAAATGCTCAAGTTAAAAAAGTATAAAATATGTTCATTGGGTGTTTTGTCATATATAGACATATAAGCATATAAGTTTAAATTTACACTATTTTTGTATTTAAAAAGAAGTCTTCATAAACACACCTTACATACAGATGTATGATAAAACACTAAAATACAAGCCATGTTAAACTTAAAATACAGGTGAATTTATTATCATATTTATGGTTTTTGTTTTTCAAAATGCAAATTGAAGGATATTTAAAAACTTCTGCACTTTTTAATAAAAGTATTGTTGGAAGACTGTATGATAGAGGTTGTCTAAGTAATTATTTCAAGATGAATTGAATATACGTTGGAGGCTATGCATGAAAATGGGTTGTCTCTCTGAACTCATGAAGAAATTTAATTACAAAAATGAAAAATGATTAGGTTTGATTCCTTCATTAGGATGGAGCCCCTTTGATGGAGCTCTGGTGGTTTTATAAGGAGAAAGAGATAAGATATAGATTTGAGAGATACACAACATGGCGCCTGCCATGTTGTGATGCATCCAAGAGGGACTCCTCTCAGAGCCTTAAACCTGTAAAGATCTGAAATATCGGAAAGATGGGATAAATGGCCATGACCAGAATGCTGATAGAAATACAGACAGTAAGGACCATGCTGATGAGAACTCAGATGCAAATGAAGACTATTCTACTGGAAACTGGAATCAACAATTGTCACACCTCTGCTGTGAATGTGGCTGAACTGTGTCCATGCTCTAAAGCTTATGGAGGGCCAAATCTAGAAGTGATGGACTATAATATTTAATGAAGAAAATATGTAGTCAAAACAGCATTCAGCTTCCGAGATCAGACGAGATCGGGCGCGTTAAATCTTTACTCCTCACACTTCAGACAGAGCCCTAATATCCAGAATATACAAAGAACTTAAAAAATTAGACAATGAGATAATGAATAACCCAATCAACAAATGGGCCAAGGACCTGAACAGAAATTTCTCAGAGGAGGACATACAATCAATCAACAAGTATATGAAAAAATGCTCACCATCTCTAGCAGTCAGAGAAATGCAAATCAAAACCACCCTAAGATACCATCTCACTCCAGTAAGATTGGCAGCCATTAGGAAGTCAAACAGCAACAAGTGCTGGCGAGGATGTGGGGAAAAGGGTACTCTTGTACATTGCTGGTGGGACTGCAAATTGGTGCGGCCAATTTGGAAAGCAGTATGGAGATTTCTTGGAAAGCTCGGAATGGAACCACCATTTGATCCAGCTATTCCACTACTCGGTCTATTCCCTAAAGACCTAAAAAGAGCACACTATAGGGACACTGCTACATCCATGTTCATAGCAGCACAATTCACAATAGCAAGACTGTGGAACCAACCTAGATGCCCTTCAATAGACGAATGGATAAAAAAAATGTGGCATTTATACACAATGGAGTATTACTCTGCATTAAGAAATGACAAAATCATAGAATTTGGAGGGAAATGGATGGCATTAGAGCAGATTATGCTAAGTGAAGCTGGCCAATCCCTTAAAAACAAATGCCAAATATCTTCTTTGATATAAGGAGAGTAACTAAGAACAAAGTAGGGAAGAAGAGCATGAGAAGAAGATTAACATTAAACAGGGATGAGAGGTGGGAGGGAAAGGGAGAGAGAAGGGAAATTGCATGTAAATGGAAGGAGACCCTCAGGGGTATACCAAATTACATACAAGAGAAAGTGAGGGGAAAGGAGGGAAAATATAAGGGGGAGAAATGAAATACAGTAGAGGGGGTAGAGAGAGAAGAGGGGAGGGGAGGGGGGAGGGGGGATAGTGGAGGATGGGAAAGGCAGCAGAATACAACAGACTCCAGAATGGCAATATGTAAATCAATGGTTGTGCAACTGAAGTGATTCTGCAATCTGTATATGGGGTAAAAATGGGAGTTCATATCCCACTTGAATCAAAGTGTGAAATATGATATATCAAGAACTATGTAATATTTTGAACAACCTACAATAAAAATTAATTAAAAAAAAAAAAAAAACAGCATTCAGGCTCCTTCCTGGTAATTTTCAATTGTATTCTATAGAACTTGGAACCAATGGGATAATCTAAAGCTGAAATGTATAATTTAAAAGAAAAATATGGAGAATTCACAGCCTCTTTAGGGAAAGAGTGAGAAAAAGCACATTTATGAAAGAAGGGTAGAGTGGAAAAACCACTTTCTAAATGGCATGTGCTCATTAGTAAGACAATTGGGAAAAAGCCAAATTTCTTGACCACTGAGCCACATCTGCAGCCCTATTTTGTATTTTATTTAAAGACAAGGTCTCACTGAGTTGCTTAGCACCATTTTTTAAAAAAATATATTCTTTAGTTTTAGGTGGACATAATATCTTTATTTTTTTATGGTGATGAGGATGTAATCCTGTTCCTCACGTGTGCTAGCTGAGTGCTCTGTTACTTGAGCCACAACCCCAACCCTTAGCTCCTCGCTTTTGCAGAGGCCAATTTTGAACTCACAATACTCCTGCCTCAGCCTCCCAAGCAGCTGGGATTTCAGGTGTGCATCACCATGCCTGGCTTTATCTTATGTTTGAGGTGAGGTCTTCCTTATGTTTACCAGTTTGGTTTCCAACTCCTGGGCTCCAGTGATTCTCATTGTCACAGCATCCTGTACAGTGGGGACAGCGGGAACTACAAGGTCAAGCCACCATGACTGGCTTCTTATTTTTTAAACAAGGCTGTCTAGAGCTGGGTCTGGGGCTCAGTGGTAGAGCTGCTTGCTTAGCTTGCATGAGGCACTGGGTTCGATCTTCAGCACCACATAAAAATAAGTAAAATAAACATTAAAAAAATACAACAACATGATTTAAAAAAGACAAACAAGCAAGATTGTTCTGATGTCCCAATTTAACAGATGAAGCTGTGGAGGCTGGGACTGGGTAACTTGCTGTAGCGGACGCTGTGGTTGCTCCACCCATGACCCCCACCTATCCCGCTCAAGGCTCTGACGGTGCAGGGGGGATAGAGAGCCGAGCCATGTTATTGGTAGAGGCTGGGACACATACACTGGCAGAGGCTAAGCCACTTTCCTAAGTTTCCCCACTTGTCCTGGGGAGTCTGTGTCTTGCAGCATGACAGATGAGCCATGTCTTGCAGGCATGGTGGACTGTGTGTGTGCTGGGAGCCATCAGCCAAGTAGGTATGATAAATTCCTTGCCAGCTTACTCCCATGCTGTCTAGTGGAAGGACTTCTGAAAGGTGACCTTGCTCAAGGACCAGGGCAGGATCCGTGTTTAGGGTGTTCCCCTTTTAGAATAGGGCGGTTTAGCATAATAGGAGATTGGGGTGTTCCCCCTTTAGAATAGGGCAGTTTAGCATAATAGGAGATTAGGGTGTTCCCCCTTTAGAATAGGGCATATCCTGCTGCTGAGTTCCTCTTGAGTGCTTAGGGTCAGACAGTATATTTTGGGAGACAGAAGCCCATGCGGAGTGGATTTGGGCAGAGAACGTGGATTCCCTCAGAACGTGTTTGTAGACGGCCGGTGTGAGTTTGGGAATAAAGAATTGCTGTTTGAATCTACAAGCTGTGTGGAGACTCGTGATTTGTGCCCAGACAGAGACTTCGGCATCTGGTGGCTCGTACGCGGAACATCTGAAGAAAAGGTAAGTGAAATTGTTCGTCCCTGAAGAAGAGCGAATGAATGGGTGAGCATTTCAAAAAGCAATGTGTTTTTGTTTTGATTTATTTTGTTTTTATTTCAAGTTGCGTGTTCCTAGAACTTTCTCAGGCAAACTGGGGAAAATGGTTGTCTCAAAGTTTAAAGTTGTTCGCCTCCAAGGAAGAGAAATTTTTAGAGAAAGGACACACCCCATTAAGACCAAGAACAGCTAGGGCATATGTTGATACAATACAAAAATGCAGCCCATGGCTTTTTAATGAGAAGTTATTAAGCATATCAATGGGACCATCATGGTATCCTGTAGAAGGATTTTTCTTCAACAAGAAAGAGATGGCTAATTCTGTTTACTACATTTGTCTAAGATCTTGGTTTTTACAGACATCTGATTAATTTACAAAGCTAAAGTGTTAAAATATCAACCACTAAATATAAAATCAATACTCTTTACTTAAGTTCCATAAGTTAATATATTTAATCATTATGTGTGTCTTCATAAATTGGTTAATGGAAAAAAAAGTTTAATATTGCTTTGGTCTGTGTCTTTGCTAAAACAAGGTTACTAAGTGTTAAGATTCTATCAGGTGTAATTTATATACAAAGAGTATAAGAAGTTTCAGTTGGGTTTCAATTACAATATCATAAAAAACATGAAAGTCTTTCATCTTCTTAAAGTGGAGTAATTTGTCTAAATCAGAAATTTTATTAGGGTTATTTCAGAATGTGAATTTATAAAAAGGGTTAATGATTAAAAAAAAGATATAAAAAGATTCAAGATGTGGAAATATATTTTAATATAAAGGTTAAAAAATATTTCTAGATGAGATAATCTCTGTGTGGTACAGTAAAAAGTTGTAAAATGCCATTTAAAAAGATTTTGAGGAAACTAGACTTACTTTAAAAGCTTGAGAAAGAAAGAAAGAAGAAAAAGTTATGTGTACATGGCAGATTGAAACAAAGCTTCTTAATGGAGTGAAAAAGGCCTTTGGTTGAAGGGCAGCCATGTAAACTAACATTTAAGCGATTTAAACAGAATCTAAGCCTCGTTTAAAAGAGTGAAGCTGTAGGTGGTGAAAAAGTACATTTAAAAGTACAGTATAGATGATAATTGGAAGGCTTTAAAAGGTTAATTTGAAGGTGGTTAAGGTGCCTTCATGACGGAGGAAAGATTACGTCATTCGAGCCTAGTTAATCTTAAAAATGGGAAAGGGGTATATATCCCCCAAAGATAAACTTAAAATAACGCTTTTTACTCTAAACTTTTTAAATTTGGATTCATCAGGACTTAGTGCTGCGGAAAGGCATATGTATCCAAAAAATGTGCATAAGCCTAAAGTTCTTTGGAAAGATATTCTAACAGGAAAATGGAAAGGTCCAGACCCAGTGATTGTCTGGAGTCGGGGCTCTGTTTGCGTGTTTCCACAGGGAGAACAGCAGCCGATTTGGATTCCAGAAAGACTAACCAAAACGATTTCTACAGATCGAAAAGAAGATGATTTGACTAAATCCATAACAGCTGATATCCAGAACTCCAGCTTGGCCATTCTTACATCTGCAACAGTGATTAACCAGGATGCTTTTTTCAACATCTATTTTATTATTGCATTTTTCCACATCATAAGGTTCTATTTTTATTTTTTGAGCTCATACAAACCTAGGTTAATGGTTTTTTTTTTTATCAGTTTTGTTTTTTTGACTGTGGAGTTTTTAAACATTGCAATGGAGATTTCACCTAGGTAAAGCTACAAGGCCTTTATTATTATCTTATGTGTTGTACGTTTGTTTGCACATTTGTGTTTTGTGTTGTATGTCTGTGTGTGCATATGTCCATATTTCATATATGAGGAGCACTCATGAGAATATGGATCCAAATTATTTTTTTTTATTCACGTGATTTAAATGGCTTAATTTAAATTAGGTAAACAGCTGTTAAGGATTGTTTATAAAGGTGGTTAATAGATCCGCTTGTTTACTAATTTAAATCAGGTAAACAGCTGTTAAGGATTGTTTTTTAAGGAGGTTAACAGATCTGTTTGTTTACTTTCACCTTTCCTTTCATTATATTTAATAATTCTTTTCAGGATAATGTCTTTTTAGCATCATTGCCAGAATTCCTATCTTCATCCCAATGAATATAACTCAACAAGTATGCTCAATCAAGGAGTAAACTTACTTTGGGAGGAAACGGACTTTGGGAGGCGACGGACAGATTGATAGATTCCTCCACTTTTAACTGCTTACATAACTTGCCTAGACTATGTAACTACCGTTTGGTACAGCGAATTGTGGTAATGCTGGCATATCTTTGCTGATGGTGTCACCAGTGATCTTTCCTGATGGTGTCACCAATGATGCAATTTTTCCAAAGGAACTGTCAATTGGCTTGGTGTCGTGGCATTTCTGTATCCTCCTCTCTTCTGCTAGTGATGGTCTAAAATTTGGGGGCCAATGGCTATATGCTGGACCGGTAGTCAGTGACGGGTATGATCCAATTGCAGTGGTATCAACCTAAGACAGGAGGCTGACGCCTAAAGGTCAGTTGCCTAAAGGTCAGTTTTCCGATGACGGGTAAGCACCATATGTTGAATTGGACAACCTACCAGGCACGGTCCTTAAGCCACATTAACCTCACTCCCCCACTAGCACCAAGGCCAAATTTGGGGGCCAACAGAGGTGAGGCAAAGAACCTCACCCCCCCACTGGTGCATAGACCTGTCCACAAGTATGGCTGCATGCTGGACCGGTAGTCAGTGACGGGTAAGATCCAGTTGCAGTGGTATCAACCTAAGACAGGAGGCTGACGCCTAAAGGTCAGTTTTCCAATGACGGGTAAGAGCTATATGTTGAACTGGACAACCTACCAGGCACGGTCCTTAAGCCACATTACTTGTTGTTTAACTAATCAGAAGGGGGGAGATTCTGGGAGCCATCAGCCAAGTAGGTATGACAAATTCCTTGCCAGCTTACTCCCATGCTGTCTAGTGGAAGGACTTCTGAAAGGTGACCTTGCTCAAGGACCAGGGCAGGATCCGTGTTTAGGGTGTTCCCCCTTTAGAATAGGGCGGTTTAGCATAATAGGAGATTAGGGTGTTCCCCCTTTAGAATAGGGCAGTTTAGCATAATAGGAGATTAGGGTGTTCCCCCTTTAGAATAGGGCGTATCCTGCTGCTGAGTTCCTCTTGAGTGCTTAGGGTCAGACAGTATATTTTGGGAGACAGAAGCCCATGCGGAGTGGATTTGGGCAGAGAACGTGATTCCCCCAGAACGTGTTTGTATATGGCCGGTGTGAGTTCGGGAATAAAGAATTGCTGTTTGAATCTACAAGCTGTGTGGAGACTCGTGATTTGTGCCCAGACAGAGACTGTGGCATGTGTGGACAGTCAAGGGGTTGGGACTGGAATGAGGGTGAGCAAGAGAAAATAAGGTCCCTGTGACCCCCAGGTTTCCCACTGTCATTACTGGGTTTGAGAAGCCTAAGCCATCCTGTGTCACAGAATCAGAGCCCCAGGCCTAGCACCCCACTTGCCATCCCAAGCAATCCTCCCTGGGAAATCTCCAGTGGGGTGTGCCGGCTGGGTTTTTTTGTTTTGTTTTGTTTTGGTTTGGGGTTTGGTTTGGTTTTTCAAACACAAAGCAACTAAACCAAACACATAGCAATTAAAACCTCCAAGTGAGGACAGCCACTGTCCATAAGCAGAGGGTGGAGCAGAGTCGGCCCCTGGGAAGCTTGACCTGTTGTTCCTCATTGGAACACGCTGGTGGCCAGTGGACTTGTCTGTGTTTTGAGTGTCAACAAAAACAAGTTGACTTACAAAGTACTAAAGTCCCAGATGTGGTGTCACACACCCGCAATCCCAGTGACTTGGAAGACTGAAACTGTGGGATCGCAAGTTCCAGGCTTGCCTGGATAACTCAGTGAAGCCCTGTCTCAAAAACAGTAGGGGCCACACATGTGTGGGAGGCTGAGATGGGAGGATTCCAAGTTCAAAACCAGCCTCAGCCTCGGGAAGGTGCTAAGCAGTCAGTGAGTCTCTGTCTCTAAATAAAATACAAAATAGGGCTGGGGAGGTGGCTCAGTGGTGGAGTGCCCCTGAGTTCAATCCCCTCCCAAAGTAACAGAAGGGGCTGAGGGTGTGGCTATGTGGTCAAGTGCTTCTCAAGCAGGTGTGGCCCTGGGTTCACACACATCCAGTACCAAAAAAGAAAGAGGGAAGAGAGAGAGAGAAAGGAAGGAAGGAGGCAGAGAGGAAGGGAGGGAAAGAGAAAGTCCTGAAGTGGTGCTGAATGAACAGGTTTGGAATTGTTACAAACACAGACCACAGCTCGGTGCAGTGACAGGAGGAAGATGTCTGTGTCTGTCACGCATGTGGTCGAACACGCAATTGCCTATTACCAGTCATCAGAAACTAGAATGGCGGTGGCCTCTGGGAAAGGCAGGAGGGTGGCTGAGGGTTGTTTTTAATTTTATCCCAAAAGCATTCATGAGCAGTCAGTGTTTTTAAAAGTGTGTGTGTGTCCTCATTACAACCCTCTGCCCCATCCCCAGGGTGCCCATATTCCCTTGAGGACAGGGTATTGTAGTGCTCCACCTCGACCCCCTCTCTCCAACCTGTCCCTGCTGGGTGGTGGGGCCCTGGAGAAATTCTTGGCCTCTCTGGACTCCCATTTCCCTGTGGTACAAGGTGAGACTGGACCAGGTGTCCGCCAAGACCCCACCCATCCCAATGTCCCATGTGCTGTGAGTCGGTAAACCCAATCCAGGGCCCAAAGCTGGTCTGATGTGCAAAAAACCTCTCCACCCAGTCCACCCCACGACCCCGATCTAGGCCGCTGAAGCCTCCCAAGATGTTGGGACGGCACACCCAAACAGCACCAGTGCTTGGGCAGGTGTCCCCGCCTCCAGGCAGCCTCTGCCCCGCCTCTGCTACCAGCAACCTGACTGTGCCCTAAGACCCAATTATTCCCTGTGCAGACCTTGAGGGACTCTCCCTTTTAACCCAGGATACTGCATATGCTTCCCCAAGCCCTTGTTCTGCAGCCCAGGGACACAGCGACACCAGAACAAGGGATTCTCCCCACGATGGGGTTCCCTGGAGGGTGATCCATTCCTTGGTCCCCTAGGGTCTGGAGCCACCCAAGCCCTAGTCCTCCTCCCATTCATCCCAGCAGCTCTCCCCGGCCAGGAAATCCCTCTTGGGCCTATGTTGTTACCTCTGCCATGTGCACCCTGAACCCTGATGGACAGGAGAGCGCCCTGTTACTAAGACAGCCGCTAAGACCAAGCACATCTCCACACACATCCCACCCAGGAGCCACCTGGGAAGGGTGATCTCAGCAGGCCCGAGAGCCTACAGCCCTCCACTCTGCCCTGGAGAGTCAGGCCCAGGCCCCACCTGGAGGAAGAAAGCAATCTCTTCCTTCCTGGAGGGCTGTGGGGCTCACTGAGAACCCACTTTTTTTCCCTGGAGCCCAGAGCACTCAGGAAGCAGCGAGCACAGGAAGGGCAGCCTGCGCCCAAGGACTGGCTAGAGGCTGCCAGGAGTTCCTGGCTGGTTCCAGGCTCCCCCAGCCATTGGGAACCCAGGCCTGGGATGGACGAGGCCTTGGAAAAAGTCACAAGCTGTCCTCAGCAGTTGAGGACATTGGCCAGAGCCTATAACATTAACCTTTACAGATATCACCTGTAAATGGGAGGATTCAGCCCCTTTCCTGAGAGGAGCAGCAGAAGGGATGAGCTGCAGGGGGAGCCTGGCAGAGGAGGTTACACTTGCCCTTTCCATCAAAGGGACACAGGCTGGGAGTGGGAATGGACAGGGGTTCTCCTTTCTCACATGGGAAAACCAAGACTCAGACAGAACACGCTGGGTCCTGAGAACTACAAGAACCCCCATTCTTCAGGATTCTCGTAAAAACCATAGCAGTTGTCTCGGCTCTAAAATGTGGCTTGTGGAGCTCGGTGAGCAATTGTTACACCTGCAAAGAACCACAAGGGTCTTTTGACTCGATGGGCCTCACGTGCATCTCCCTATCTTATCCAAGGGCAGCGCACAGCACCACTGACCCTTGCTGTGCAAGAACTCAGTCCAGGGCTGCCAGATCTCCTGATCACCTGGAGCCCGGGAGCCCAGCCCGGGTCAGCCCTGGGGGAGGGAAGTCTGGTCCTGAGCACAGAGCCTGATGGGGACTCCCCTGTGTGTGCCGATGGCCTTCAAGGAGGGCTAGTGCAAGAGGTGGCAGGGTCTCCCAGGGCACTGGCCTCCCCTTTGCTGCAGGACACCTCTCTACACCCACCTCCTCCCAAGCCACCTAAGGGACAGAAAAAGTAGTTAGGGCCTCACTGTCTGCAATGACACAAACATGGGCTCTTGGCCACTTGTAGCTGTGTGACCTCTGGCTAGTTACTCAGCCTAACAAAACTTCACTTTCTTCATCTGTAAAACAGGGGAGGAGAGCCTCTCTTTGTAGGAGAATAATGCTGCTCATCAAATTCCATCATTCCTATCTATAAACACATTATGGTTCCAGAAGCCTTGGCGCATGCCTGTAATCCCAGCAGCTCACGAAACTGAGGCAGGAAGATCACCAGTTTGAGGACAGCCTCAGCAACTTAGAAGACCTTGTCTCAAAAATAAAGGAGGTGGAGGCTGTGGATAGAATTCAGCAGTAAAGCACCCTGGGTTCAATCCCCACTACCACAAAAGAAATCAAAATAAAAAAGGTATTGTCCCTTTTCTGTTGTAAGACACCTCAAGGCCCTGGCTATGGGGTTAACACAAGTAGTTACCTGGGAGTTTTCCAACCCTGGATAAACAGGGAGTCACCTAAGCAAAATCTGATGCCCAGGCCTAATTCAGAAAGGAGAGAAGGGAGACAAGGCAGCCCACCTCTCAGCCTTGCCTTGGCTTAAAGTGGGAAACCACTGATCTAGTCTATTGGCCTCCAGACAGATAGGGAAACTGAAGCACAGAGAGGTGGTGTGACTGGAGCAAAGTCACACAGCAAGCAGGAAGCAGGGCTGGACCAGAAGTTCCATGCTGACTCCTGCCTGCTGCCCCAGCTCATTTAACCCTTAGTGTGTTAGCAAAACTCAAGGCCTCCAGGGCCTAACACAAAAGGGGCAAAGAGGACTCGGCTGCACTCCGGAGTCGTGGAAACTGGCAGGACAGTGCCAGCGATCCTTGCTGTGTAAGAACTCAGTCTGGGGCTGCCAGATCTCCTGGTGACTTTGAAGGACAGTTAGAAACGTGAGTTTTTGTGCAAACTTTCCTGAATCTTAAGAATTACGTTCTAGGGCTGGCGTCGTGGCTGAGTGGTAGAGGGCTCACCTAGTATGTGTGAGGCACTGGGTTCGATCCTCAGCACCCCATAAATATAAAATAAAGACATTGTGTCCACCTAAAACTAAAAAATAAATATAAAAAAAGAATTGCGTTCTAATTCCAAGCAAATTTTTTAAATATTTATTTTTTAGTGGTAGTTGGACACAATACCTTTATCTTATTTATTTATTTATTTATTTATTTATTTATTTATTTATTTATTTTTAATGTGGTTCTGAAGATCAATCCCAGGACCTTGTACGTGCTAGGCGATCCGGAGCCACAGCCCCAGACCCCAAGCAAATTTTAAACCTGAACAACCAACCTACAAAAACCTGGAGCTAGGTGCGCTTCTCTGGTTACCAGTTTGGGACCTCAGTTCAGGATTTCATGGTAGGACCTGGGAATAATTTTTTGCCTACGAGTCAGGATAACATGAGAGTTTCTTGGAAAGTATCTTTCTCTATAAATCAGTGTCTGGTCCTGGTGGCTCATATTCTGCCGTTACCTATTTGCTCCTGTGAGCCAAACAGTGGTCTCCCTGGATATTCTTGCCAAAAGGTTTTGAAGAGTTTATTACAAATATCGCTGTCTAGAGAACAGATTTAGGTACTTTCTTGGACCTGGAAGAACAGAAAAAATTATTGGAAAGTGCACTGCATCCCATGAGAGGGAGGAACAAAAAAGGCTGTGCTGTGGCATCTTCAGCCTCCCTCTATTGCTTCAGTGTGTAAGAGGGTAAACTGAGGCCCCTTGTGGAGCAGACCCTGAGATCACATATCTATCTCAGAGCCCTAAGACCCTTCTTCCCCACTGGGTCAACAGTGACTTCTGACAGAATTACTGGATGCCTCCCCTGACTCCCTTTGCTTCCTGTGGATGCACCCACCATGCCCTCTGCTCCTTCATCACTGCATCTCCTGGTTCCTAGGCTGTGCTCACCTAAATGGTCCCGGGTGGGATGCTGCTTCTAACGTGCTTCCCCTGTCTTCTCCCCATCCACTGTTCTTATGGGTTGGGATCCACTCACTCAGCCTGACTCTGCCTCACCAACTCTGCCAAACAACTAAGCCCCACTATGTCCTCTCCACTTTTTTTCATAGGCTCCACCCAGCATCTGGCCTCTTACCTGCACTGTTCTGCAGAGCCATGCCCACTCCACCCATTTGACCTTCTACGTTGTGTCCATGTGGCTCATCTTCCACAGACATATTTAACACTCTGGGATTGCAGGATTTTCTCTCTAGCTCTGGAACCTTTGTAGTATGGCTTGTTTGATATAAGAATACCTCAATATTGTGATTAACAATGTTTCTCAAAAGTTAAAAAATAACATTAAAAAAATATGAGGATGAGGCTAAGTCGTTATGTTCCCCTAGTTTGAAACCCTTGTACAAAAAAAAGAAAGAAAGAAAGAAAGAAAAAGGAAAAAAGAAAAAAAAGAAAAAGAAAAAAAGAATAAAGAAAGAAAAATAGGCAAGTAAGAAAAAATGTGGTTCCTTTTTCTTATGTTATGTGTTACAAATTTAGCATTCATGTTTACCTGTTGTGGAGGCTGTGAAAAGTCAGTCTTTCATACATACTTCCATGCCCACACGTGACCTTTTGCTGTAAGGCTATTGCTTTATGTCAAGGTCTATAATTTACCTGCCACCTCACTTAAATTGGAATTTTTTTTCAAATTCTAGGTTTCTCTGGTAGCAGGGTTCTTCTTCAGTCCTTGGAACCTGACTTCTTCCTTCAGTGCTCATTTAGTTTCAAGTTTTTTTTGTTTTTTGTTTTTTTTTGGAGAAGACACACTAGAAAATTGGGGACAGTAAAGCTTGCTTAAACTCACTTTCCCAATGGCCCATCAGTGCAGAAATGGAGATTGGGACCAGTGTCAGCCTGTTGTGGAATAGTTCTCAGGAGAACCATGGGAGCCCTGAGATTTTGGACTTGAGTGTCGGCATCAAGAGAAAAGATACTCACTCTCTGTGAACATTCTGCAGCAGATGAGGGACCCTGGAGATGACTCAGGCCTAACTCTGTCCCAATGGCTCAGATTAGGTACTATAGAGGTTCTGTGTTGTACTTTCCTTCCATCCTCAGAGACCTGAAAAACAATTGGTGACAAACATGGCTGGTTTTCTTGACCTACATTGTTCCTGAACCTGAAGACAATGAACAGAAAGCAGAACAAGGAGGAAAATCAAGGCATCTGTCTTTCCAATACTAGAAAGGTAAACCCATCAAATACTGAAAAATATTTCCTTTTACTTGAAAATCAAAAAGCCCAGTGATTGGTAGTCTGGGCTGCTATAGCTATCCAGCTATTCCATCATGCCCCAGGGCCCTTCCTGTTTTTCATTGTGCCATCCATTTAATACAGCAATCAGGGAAAAAAGAAAAAGAAAAAAAAAAAAAAAAACAAACAAAGAGCTAGAGTCCCAGTTGCTTCCAATGTTATCTCATTGGCCAGCACAAAATCACAGAGACCCCTACCTGCAAAGGATATTGGGGAATACAGTTGTTTTTCACTTTTACTTTTTGTTTGTTTTTGTATTTGGTTGTGTGGACTGAAACTATGATTGCTTAATCACTGAATAACCATCCCCAAACCTTTTTAAATTTTAGAGACAGATTTTTAGGGCTTTACTAGATTGCTGATTCTGTCCTTAGACTTGTGAGCCTCCTGCCTCAGCCTCTATAGTCACTGGGATTATAGGCATGTGCCATTAGGCCTGCCTGTGTTTTTTTAGGTGCTGGAGTTGGAACACAGAGCCAGGCACATGTGAAATTTGTTTACTACTGAGCTGTAATTTCAGCCATAAACTTGTCATTTTGAATTATTAGCAACCCATTTTAAAAAAATATAAGGTCCCAGTGGAATGAATGAGGGATACCTGCCACCTGGACCTTAGCAACCAGTTGTGCTGGTGTGCCTTAGTGCAGGCCCAATGCATACTCACAGGGTGGCATGAAAAGATGGGCATCAAGTGAGGAATGGGTTCGGATGGGCTGTGAAAGGAGAACTGCTGGATAGGTGGCAGACTGAGATACTGTTCTTTCATGCGTTGTGATGGGCATCTCAGGTGGAGAAGGGGTAGAGCGTGAGTGCATTTTGGTGGTTACACACTGAGATACATCCCCATTTTTTTAATATATTTTTTTCTTAAAATATTTTTTCCCCTGTGATGTCAGGCCTGCACCACTGAGCCAACTCTTATACAATTTTTAAAGTTATTATTCCATGGTAATATTGATCCATTGAAACTTACAATATAAAAACATACTTACAATATATTCACTTATTATAAATAAAGTTATAAGAATTAGAATATGTCATTTTTATAAAAATAGATGTCACAACACTTGTTCCCAGTGACCAAATATGACCCATAAAATGTTAAACACATATGGACAGTTGATTTATATATTTTATTCTTTTTTCCATATTTATTATTATAGACAAGTTCTAAACACTAAATGAGTGAACGAAGAGGTTTATGCCAATTTCCCTAATTACTAATTGAGAATAATATTTTATTTTTCCTAGTTGTGGCACTTATTTTCCCACAATTACAGCATGTGGAATTTATGTGTTGAAGCTGAAAAGTTAATTACACAAAAACTGAGAACAGAAACACTTCCCGGATTTATGATAAGAATGAGAAACTGACTGATTGTGTGTAGGGAGTGCAAAAACGATTAAGTCCAGAAAGTAACTCTTAGGTTTTAGAGCACAATAAGGTGATTACATTGTATAATAACTACTTAAATAAATCAAAATAGCCAGAACTTAGAAAGTTTCAAACACAGAATAATAATTTTAATGAGATGAAAATTACCCTAATATGATAATTACACACTATGTACACATGCCGAGTTATAATAATGGGTCTCATATCCAAGTACAAAGAGTACATTCCAGGTAAAAATAAAAATAAATAGAAGTAAATTCTTTGATGTTTTAGCCAAATATCTACATTACCTCAGATTTTTAAATGGTATCCTATGTTCATGAATATTTCACTGTTTTGGTTTCCCTTACTGTCATGTCTTTTAGATCTGCAAGGTCTAAAGAGTCATGGAATGATTTAGACTTATTGACATGGATTTCTCATGACTGTTATTTATTTTCAAAACTTGTTTACACTTTATTTTATTATTTTATTTTTATGTGGTGTTGAGGATTGAACACAGTTCCTCACATGTGCTAGGCAAGCATTCTACCACTGAACCACAATCTTATCCCTGATGACTGGTATTTTTTAATATGTGGCTGGAAAAAAGCTAAAATACATACCTACTATTTCAGGTAGTTGACTTAAAATCCAACATGCCTTGTATAAAAAAATATATTCCATCAGATTAACATCAATTTTTTTGTATCAATTTTATGCATGGTTTCTTTACTGGAGAAATGCATCACTTACTTCAAGCAGATGAATACTGGGACTCTTATGGAAGTTTGTCTTGTAGGCTTGGGTCAAATTCTTGTCCTTTAATTTAAAAACCTTACAATGGAATGACTTTGAGTCTATCTGAACTGTGACTTTAATTACACCTTTATTCCAGATGACTAAGGACAAAACAACAATAATATATTTCTACTGATATTCAATAACTGGACTTTGGTCACTTAAGATAGTTTTTCTGATCATGATAATAGCATATATGCAAGGTGGATAGCTACATTGGGGATTCAAAGACAGGCCTTAAATACTGTCAAAGAGCTTTCTACACATATTGCTAGAAAATTTTAATATCATGAAAATAATTTGAATCCACAACATATGTAGCCATTATGAAAAGAAAAGTTTTAAATCTATTAAATCACATAGATGATGAAGTACATAATTAAAAGATAATGGCCAGCATTTCTACTGAGTACTTTTTATTTCAGAAACACATCCATATTTGATCCTTGTTCTTCTTTCATACACAATAGCTCTAGAATATATGTAATAAGACTCCATATATGTAATACAAGATGATCAGATTTAGCACCAACATAACATTGAACTCAATAAAACACTACAAATACAAATTAAAAAATCATCTTAGAGGATATGCTTCTCAGTGTCATCTTAGATGATATATTAAAGGCATTAAGTCTGATAATAAATGGTCAAAAGATAGATCTAAAAAAATACATCTATGTGCACACCTACTACATTGAGATTCATTTTTTGAGAAGGTAGCAATTCTTTACTTTTATACAATCATTCCATTAAAATTCATTGAAAATTGTAGAGTTTTCAATATATTCCTACTGCTTAATCAAGAAGAGAAAGATGAAATCAACTTAACACTCTACCTCAGAAAATCTCAAAAGAAGATAATATCAAGAAATATTTTGAGAATATATGGTAATTCTGAATCTATAAGAAAGGCTATGTACAGTGGGAGCACAGCTACTATTACACAATCCAGACATGATTTGGTAATAATATTCGAATGGCACCTGGAGAATATTAAAGAGAGTTGATAATTGAAGAGGGAAAAATGTGTGTTGGGTGAATCCACATATATCCCTACTAATAGGATAGGCGAGATTGATAAAGATGACACTATTTGAAATAAGGGCTTCTGCTTCATTTTCTCTTAAGATATATACTATTAATATGGAATTTGAAAATAAAGATCAACAAAATATATTATTTTATTAGTATAAGAAACATTTCCTCTGAAGTTCATCTTGGATCTCAGCTAACACCATAATTTTCTTCTGCAACTTCACGTGCCTTTTCTAGCACAAGTTCTAACCCAAAAACTTTACCATTGGTATCTTGGCCATAACATATCTAGGGATGCTGATAATTATGGGGTTTATAGTTACAGATGTTTTTGTCTCAGAATTTTGGAGATGACATCAAATATAAATAAAAAATCTACTTTCACAAGTTTGGAGAGGGGGCTTCTCCTTTTTTACCATCTGCCTGCTGAGTGTTCTCTATGACATACACCTCAGCCCCAGAAGCTCTTGTTTGGCAACGTTCAACCATATATTGTCACATCAGAGCCTGTGGTTCCTTGTTTCTTGTGGTTATTCTGCATGTATGTGACCTGATGTGATCTTATATATATTACTGTACACTGAATAATCATACAGATGCATTACTTTCTAAGGCATTTATTTTATATATTTGGGATGTTCCAGGAATTCTTTTTATAGGGTTCATGTCCTCAGGTCTTTCTAAAATTCAATAAATAGAAAAACCCCTAACTAAAAAATAAATGATGTTATCACTATTAAAATGTGAACATTAATATAAATAAACAATATTTAAATCTCTCAGCCCATAGTATAAGGACTTAGATTACAAAGATCAATTTTTTGGGAGACACAAACTACCAAAATGCATTGTGTCCTTGGTGATCATTGTACTGGAAAGAAACTATTGGTTTCAGCATTGGACTCTCACCAAGCCATGTATTTATTAAGGGTAGGACACTGATGATTTCTTCTGTAACCATGACATGGTATCAATAATATGTAAAAAGAAAAAAAATACAGAAAGAGAAAATGGTTCCCACAGAAAAAGAAGGCATTACCAGCATTCTGTAATAGTGCAAAGAATATCCAAAATGTGGCCTCTGTCTACTGGGGCATCTACAGAAAGCATGAAATTGTATACTTTCTGGCAGAAAAAAAAATGTTCTAACCTTCCAAAGAATTGGGCTTTATTACTTGAAATTATAAAAAGTAGCTGTTGATAAAGCAATATTTCTTGCAGGACTGAACATTCAATGTACATTTGCAAGAATACAATATTCAATACAGAAATATTGTTAATACATAAAGCTCAGGAATAGCCCAAATGTCCATCATTTGTTTAGTTCCAACTTTGGTCTATCTACACCATGGAAAGGTAAGATTTTTGCATATGTGGGGTGTTTTCCAGGTTGTTTCATTGAGTAATAAATAAGGGGCAGACAGGATATACAGGAGCACTCCCTTTTGGGTAAAAAAGAAATTTACCTAATAACTTATTATTGTTATTGACTCCTACCAGAACAAGAAACAGTAAGAATATATACTAAAAACAATTAAAACAGATGTTCATGAAGGGCAATGAGAAAAGTTTAGTGGGGATGGAATAGAGTTGAGTCTTTAACATGGGTTTATATTTGAACCACATAAACAACAACCATGTTGAAAACATAGAATTAAATCAATAAAAAAAATCAAGCCCAAAAGGTAAGAGTCTGACAACCCAATCATGAACCACACTATTCGGTGACTAATATCTTTTTGTTTTTCTTTTTTTTAAGAGAGAGAGAGAGAGAGAGAGAGAGAGAGAGAGAGAGAGAGAGAGAGAGAACTTTGAAAAAATATATATATATTGTTTTCAGGGGACACAACATATTTATTTTATTTTTATGTGGTTCTGAGGATAGAACCCAGTGTCCCGTGCTTCCCAGATGAGCATGATACCACTTGAGCCAGATCCCCAGCCCCTAATTAGTTTTCTAAGCTTGCCTGATTTCCAGGATCTTTTTCTCCAATGTGAACAATAGTTTACCTAAATTTTTTACCACAAGCTTGTTGCAATGTAATATTTACTGATCAGTAATTAGCCATAAAGGAGCCCAGGATTCATATGCAATGTTTAGTGTCAGTGCAGCAAGGGACAACATGGGTTTTATGCTTTCTCCATTAGACTGGAGTTTACAATGGAAGGGGCCACTTCTTATTTTGAGTGAGCAGCCTGGTGAATACACAGATACGACTGTTAATATGCACTGAAGAATTCTTTGAAAGTTTATTGCCAGGAACACATAGAGGACTTGACAGTTACTTCCAGGTCCAGATTTCAGAAACTTGGCTATACACACTTGGGGCAAAATGACCAGTCCTAGACCCTGTGTGAATATGTATTGTAATATTGTGGTAGTTTATCATAAGCCTGGGCAGAAAAAGGTTGGGTCTTGAAGGTTATTCAGTCATGTGGGTAGAGCTATGGAATGGGATTATTGTCTTTATTAAAAGAGAGCTGCAAAGAAACTTCTCAATTTATCCTGTGAGGACACACATGGTGCACTTCCTTACTCTCATCAAGCTGCTATAATAATTTATGGTAGACTGGGTGGTTTATAAGCCACAGACACTCATTTTTCACATTGTATAAGATCAAGGCACAAGGCTATTCAATGCTTGTTGAGAAAATTTATAATGGGTAGAAGCTCCTGGCTGTGTCATAATGTGGCGGAAGAAGCCAGCTAGCCTTTAGCACCTGTTCATTAGAGCATTACTTCCACTGATGAAGTCTTCGCCTCAGAAACTCAACACCTCTCCAAAGACTCACCTTCTAATACCATCACCTTATTGGAGAGAAGTTCAACCAAGATACTCAAAGGGACACAAACCTTCATATTACAGCTTTCTTTGAAAAAGCAGGATCTCAATAGTCAATAAATCTGTTGGAAAGTTGATCTTAGAAATCTGAGCTTTCAGAAGTCCACAAATAAAATTTGTTTTTTGCTTGTAAAGTATGTAGTTTCTAGAACTCCCTTAGAGCAGTCCAATCAGACTAAAGTATATTTCAAATGACGATATTGTCTTTTCAATTGTTCCTCCATTATGAACAGTTCTCTGATTTTTACACAGGTTATCAACTCTCTGGGCATCTCTCTCTCTGTATGTGCCTATGTACATGCACATACAACAGAAAGGAGTTTGGGGCTTTCTGCCAAGCCCAATCCTCATATTCTGCATTTCTACATGTCAAATTTGAAAACCACCCACTTGGCCCCATCCCTGCAAGGCAGGCCCAGGCCTCCTGTGGTGTTACTCTCTGAGCTACCTCTTTATGGTTGGAGTGAAGCCTGCTTCTACCCTGTACTCTGGACTCTGCTCTCTCCTCCTCAGTCCTTGACTATACCCTGGTTAGAGCCAGGCCTTCCATTGCACCTGTACCTCCTTTTACTGCTCTATAACCTGATCATTATGTGCCAATGCTTTACCATGCTCATTTGTGCATTTCTTCCCCTCTGTTCCCACAGCTACAATGAAGCTGCCATTTGCTAGCTGTGTGACCTAAATCAAGTTAACTCGACACAGCTGAGCATCTTTGTCCTGCAACATGAGTGTAAACATGGCTTCTGCTCATGGAGTTCTTATTGCCAGTGAAGAGGGCAGGGATAAAAGTCTCAAAAACAATAGTCCAGTACATGGTTATCAAGGCTCCTGATGTCATTAAATGTTACCACTACTAGCTGTCAATCTCATTTCACAACTTGGGAACATGAATCCCTGAAAAGTAAAAAAATAATAATTATAATTAAGTTCACCTGGCCAGTGGGACCAGGTCTGCTCTGACTCTAGATTCTCTGTCCCAACCAGAGCTCAGGGCCAAAATGATTACAAAGGTGCCACATTAATAGAGGACTAATGTAAACCTGGTAAAAGCAGTTTCATGAATGGACTAAAGGGAAAGAATTGTGGGAAGGAACCATAACCTATATCTGACACCTGGAGAATCAGGAGATTTTACCTTCACATTGATTCCCTTCTCTTGAGAACAAAACTGTTCTGAAAACAGACCCCTGAAACAGGTTAGTCATCAATGCAGACAATAAAGGACACTCTGGAAGTTACCAGGCTGTTTGGTGCATGTACAAGCAGTAAGAGCCACAGATCTGATGACCACAAATGGTTCACATGAGACCTCATTTTTCCTGCATCTTCATTCCCTGGCTCACACAATGGCAGGCTGAGCTTGCAAACTCAAGGTTCTGTGTGCTGGCAGGTGATATACCCAAAAAATAGCATCTACACATCTTTTCACAAGTTTACTCATTCCACTCAGCCATAAACAAGAGAGGAATTATATCATTTGTGGGAGATGGAGGAACCTGGAGCACATCAAATTAAATTAAATAAATCAGCTGCAGAAAGTCAATTTTCAAGTGCATTCTCTGATATGTGAAAGGTAAAAAGAAAAATGGAGTGAAAAAAGAAGTGGATCTCGAAAAAATTGGAGAGAGAATAGTTGAGTTTAGATTGATGGAAGAGAGGATAAGAGAGATGATTCAGGCACTGAGAAATGAGACTGATCAATGACGTTATGCCCATACATGTATATGTTACAAATGAATATACTAATAAATTAATATAATGTCCTAATATAAATGACATTTTTGGCACCTGTGACTGAAATTCAGCATGCTTCACAATTGAGCAATATTTCTTCACCACTCTTTTTATGTATTTTTTTTGAAATAGGTTTCTGCTAAGTTGTTCAAGGCTCTGCCAACAGACAAAAAGCTGGGTGACCACTTTTTGTCTTTGTAAAAATACAAAGGTCTATCATCCCCCTGGCTTATGGAGCACTCACTAGGCAACAAGTGCCAACTATTTATGACTTCATTTAATTCTCATCATAGTCTTGAGAAGCAAGTGTCATCATCCCCATCTTTAACATAAATAAATAAAAGTGGGGAGAAATTAAAGATCTATTCAGGCTGAGTGAGGTGGCACATGTCTGCAATACCAGCAGATTAGGAGGCTGAGGCAGAAAGATTGTGAGTTCAAAGCCAACCCCAGCAAAACTGAGGTGCTATGCAACTCAGTGAGACACTGTCTGTAAATAAAATACAAAATAGGACTGGGGATGTGACTCAGTGGTTATGAGCCCCTGAGTTCAATCCCAAGTACCAAAGGAAAAGAAATCTATTCAAGCCTTAAAAATATATAAAAGCCAGAATACAAATATATGATCTGTACTCAAGACCTTGGTCCATTAACATTTATTTTATACTAATCATAACATCTAGGAACCTCCCTGAAAGCTTAATAAATCCAATGCTTGAGAGTACTCCCCAGAGATTTTTGTTTCACTGATTGGAGCTAAAGTCCAGGTATCAGGATAATTGACTCTAATGCTCACAATTAAGAATGGAATCACTTTTCTATTAAAAATCAGGGAAGCACAGACAAAGAGATTGGATTCACCTGCTCAATATTGTGTGTCAAGTCGACAGGAAAACCAGGGTATGTGTATATACTTCTGTAGCTCTCCAAAGAGCTCTCTGTGGCTCCAAAGAAAAGAAGACTCCACAAAGCTGGAGGCGGAACACAAGCCAAACCCTCTGCCACAACTCACCCCACAATACTCCAATTCTCCTAGACAATAAGTGTGCATATAGGAGACAATTTCAGATGGTACCTTGGTGATCAATGGGCGACATGCAAAGAAATAGGGCACAACCAACTTTAGAAAAGGCAGAGGTGTGTCTGGGCCAGGGTGGGTACTAGTCTAGAGGATAAACTTTTCCAGGGCACATGAAGTCCAGGGCTTCCACCTCCCCAAATGAGCCTTGCCTTATCACACATATGCTTGTTCAACTATTTATGCCCTTCTCCTATTTTATATTTCTCTTGCACATGGCTTTGGAGGTCTTGTGCTTTGGCATTTCTTATATTTTTTAAATCATCTTTCAAACTACCACAAAATCAACCATGAGGAATATTACCTGTACAGGTTACAGTTTTATATTATTACCATTTAGCTCAAGTTTCCAAATCTCTCTGGAATACACTTTTTTTAGTTTTTTATAATTTTATTATCCCTTTACATATTGACAATGGTTGTGATAAAGCAGTATTCTCTGATTTCAACACTTGGAATATCAGTGACCTGCTTAAACTGATTGCACTTTCTTTTGATTCTCCATCATAAGCCTCCTTTTTATTTTTTTACAGTATATATAACTTTATATATAGTACAGAAAAGCCCAAGCTAATATTACATGGTTTCTCTCAGAGAAAGGGCAGGTACCTCCATTAGTGAATATGAGGGCTCATCACAGCTTCCTTAGTTTTGCCTTCCACCATGGGCTCTGACTCAGCTCAATGTTCAATCTTCCTGTGATCTCCTCAGCCTGTGGCCTTCAGCTCATCTTTTTCTTTTAAAATTTTAGATTAATTTCAATATTTTACAAAGACCCTGAATGACAAAAATGCCAGTTTGAAAATGGTGGCATTCATAAACAACACTACCCAGAAATCAGGTGCTTCATGTGGGAACAAGCAAGGGAAGAGGAGCCTATAACACATGATAGAGAGAGGATTCTCAGAGCCATAGTGAAAACATTGGAGGATACAGAAATCCCTCACCTCAAAGTTGAGGCATTGTAAGTTGTTTAATGGGTCTGAACTAATGTTATCATACAATCAGAACAATAGTAACTGTGATTGGTACATGATTCCAATTGAGATGCCTTTCCAAATATGTCCAAAAAAATGTTTGGAGACCAGCTATCCCAGGATTGGTGTTATCAACCAAAAAAGAAAGTAAAATTAAGAGACAGCTGATATGTTACACTGGGAAAGCCACAGTTCTGTGTTTTCCAGGGGGATGTTTGTCATCTTTCTACAGACATTAAAATTATAGGCCTGCAGAGAAAGAACTTAAAGATGTCTTTCCTTAAAACATGCAACTCTTTAGGCTATTACCTGCACCACATTCTTCCTGGCCTCATCCATCTGGGTAATTGCCTCTGCATTCTTAGATTCAGAAGTAGTGTGCAGTTGGGTCATGGAAAGGCTGTGGAAGAAGGGAATTTTAGCATATTGCTGAGGTTTCTTGTAGATGAAGAAGAGAGACTTCAGCTCCAACAGTTCAACGCAGCCCAGAAAACTTTGTTCCGTATGATACACTGAGGATATTTTCTTCTAACAATGTTTGCTTCTTTAATTCATATCCTCCTAAAATGAGTCATTTTTTAAATAGGGAGTGATGATTAATTTTAGTTTCTCATTTGTTTTAAGTTTAATGAGTTCTACTGATACAACTTACATATAGGATGTCATCTAGAGATTTTAAACATTACTTATTTGTATACATATTATAAAAGAAGACATGAGTTTTAACTTGATATTTTATAAACATTTATTTTATTTACATGTGGATCTGAGGATCGAACCCAGGACCTCACACATGCTAGGCTCACACCACTGAGCCATATCATCATCTGTAATTTAGCATTTTTATTTATAAACTTGCTTCTGTAATATTAATAAATAAAATAGAACTACTATTGATGTGATTTCTATAATTTGAGTAATTATAAGTTTTTAAAATTTTAGAAGAAAATGAGATTCTATGTTCAAAACTTCATTTCAAAGAGGGCAATATCACAATGCCATAAACTACATATATTTCTTATAAAGTCTTTGGATCCAATTTAACTCAAAGAATTAAAAATATCCTGACCCTGTACTCTCTCAGTTAGGAAATATCAAATGAGAGGATCATAATAAAAGTGTTTGGAAGCACACTGAAAATTTTTGAAAATCAAATGAACATACTAGTAATTTCCTAATCCTGGATTAAAAATACACAGGAATATAATTTCCAAGTTTTGAAGAGGAATATTGGTGTTGATTAGTTCTTTATGTATTAGTTTTATGTGTATATATATATATGTGCCTATATACACACATATGTCTTTTCCAATTTCTATTACAATGGAACTGTCTGACTCTAACTTTTCTTAAAGGAACATTTAGGTCAGTGGAATCTCATCCTACCCTTTCACTGTATTTCAATTTCTGATGTTTTCACAAACTCAGGTTATTTTTTAGTTGTTTTTTTACTTGTTTGCTTGATTCTTTACATGAACAAGTAATTGTGAACCTGTCTCCTTCTCTGGTCACTGAAACACAAAGAACAAGATGACACAGAAAAGCCAAAGTTGCGGGGAAGAAAAGCAGGATTTGAATTTTACATAACTACATCAATCAGAGAGATAGACTGCCCTTTAGGAATCCATGGGTTTCCCAGTAATGAAAGCTTGGCATCTGTGAAGAAGCACTCTCTGGCTTTTTATTTCTTTACTTTAAGGTTAAACAGATGTTAACTTTATGAACCATATAAATTTATTGACCATCAACTATGTAAAAAATTTAAGGCTAAACTCTTGGGTGAAGAGTTCTTTAAGCCACTGTGCATTTTCTAGCTTTCATGGTAATTGCTCTCTAATTTAGAAACTGTGAAGAACAAGAATTTCTAGACAATTCTATAATTAGATTATAATTAAATAATAATTAGATTATTAATTAAACTATACCAGGGCTTATAAAATGTAATCTTAGATGTTCTACTGACTCTTATAGTAAGAAGGCTTAGACTCAAAGTCATTTTCTTTGTTGTTATAGTCTATTTTATAATGCTATAGAAAAATACCAGAACCAGGTCAATGTATAAAAAGTGATATAAATGCAGAAAAATATTTTCTGAGGGGCTGGTGTTTTGGCTCAGTGGTAGAGTGTTTACCTAGCACATGCAAGAATCTGGGTTCAATCCTCAGCACCACATAAAAATAAATAAATAAATAAAATAAAGGTATTCTGTCCAACTAAAACAATTAAATAGATAAATAGATAAATAAATAAATATTTTTTGAGTACATACTTCTGAAGATTTAAGTGCTCTGTACCAGAATCTTCGCAGCTCCTGTTACAGCCCCTTCACCAGCATTACACATGAGATGGAATTATGGTTAGGGCTCATTTGAGAGGTAGAGAGAACCTAAGGACACAGGAAGTCAGAGAAATCCAGTAAGAAGACTTGCTCTTTTTGTAACAATCTGCTTTAATAGGAACTATCTTGTGTCCCATGAAAATTTCATTAACTCTTTCAAGGGCATCTCCCCCAATGATCTAACCACAATCTACTAGATCTCACTTTTTACACATTCTACTATTTTCCAACTCTCTCCCCTTGGAAACCAAGTTCCCAACACATGAGTACTTGAGGGACATACTCAATTCATAATGAAAGTTATATGAGAAAGACAATGGTAAAAATGAGACATAGAATGTCATTTCTTTGTACTTATAAGATTCTAGATACTACAATAAAATGCTTTAAAATATAGAAATTATTTTAGGTGGAGAATTTATTTTAAAGACAATAGGGAATTCAATTAAACTACTTCTTGAAGAATGAATAAATTTAAATATGACAAGACTAATGGGCTAGGTATAGTAAAAGAAGGGAAAAGTCTGTGCAAAAACTCAGTGGATGTATAGTAAACCATGCCTAGGATTATAAAGAAAATGGTGGGCTTTCTGAATATGCTATATCAAGCCAAATGTGTACTGGCTAGATGTGGTGGCCCTCAAAACCATAGCAAATATTCATAAGAAATATGCAGTGGACATCAGTCTCAAGAGCTTCCTATTAAAATATCAGCTTCCAAAGTCTACATGATTCTTAGCAAATCTTGGGAGTATTATCTTTCTTTCAATTTCAATTTTAAGCTTTCCATATAGTTGCTGCACCATCTCTTGACCAGACCAATATTTTCTTGAACATCTTCATATATTAATCTACACACTGTCTCACATGTTTGTTTCTAGGTTGTCATGGATCCCTCCTAGTAAATTCTGAGATGTATGAGAGGTTTAACAAGTATAGAAATTTGCTTATGAAAAATAAGCCATGTTGTAGGTGGGAAGTAAAAGGAGAAAAGATGCAAAAGTCCTCATCCAAACTTGTATATGCTGATACTACACAAGGTTATTTCAATGATGTCTGGTTTGTGGTAGAGAAGCATCTTTTCTTATACACTATGCCACAAATTTCATCAAATATGGTTGTTATAGACTTTGAGAACACCCAGAGTTAACTTAGTAATTTCTACATTGAAAAAATACTGTTACATTTAAGCAAAACTATTCATTGCAATAAATCTGAAATAGTTCTTTAATATTGCAGAACAGAAAATTGGTGGCATTATTCACTAAATGCCAATATTTTCCAATAACACCTATAGGGGTACTTAACAAAATAGATCAATAATTAAAGTAAAGAGTGAAATGAGACCCAGAAACAACTAATTATGGTAAAAATTATTAATACCTTATTTCAAATACTAGTGCACACTTTTGCTTTTTTTCCCAAAAGTTAATTTTTTTAACATTTTGGTATGATATTTAACTTCATTTATGTAACATGATAAATACTATGGTTTTTTCATATGCACTCTCTGATGCATCACAAATATATTAGCATACCCCAAGACCTTAACAGATTTCTATACACATTATTCACTAGAGAAACAGTAGTTACTTCTGAAATCTATATTGCCCTTTTTAAATGAGGTCTTGCATTATTTTTCAAATATCTGAAATAATTAGGATGATCTTAGTTCTAATTATCATATAGTTAATTCCTGATAAATATTTGTGAAAAGGATGAAGAAATAATAAGAGCATTTATATAATCTGTACAATAGGTTATGTGGTATTTCATGTTTTTAGCTACAACTTATTGAATATTATAGCAATCTTACTATGTGGGTAAGATATGGGTATGATGAACCAATAATAAATAAAAATTGCATGCTGCATTGTTAGTAATTTACCAAGCATTTTTTTTTCAAAAACAGACACTCTGATGTGTGGTATTTATCAACTATGATATTATGAATGAATGAAGTAAAGTAAATGAATAATTGGAACTACATACTTGTTAGGGTGCCTATAATTCTTTGTTCAAAAACCTTTAGCTATGTAAGATTTTAATACTGTATCTCAAATTGTGACTTAATGGAATTTTGATAAAATGTGCATTAATAATGCTGAAGTCTTTCATTGAATCTTATATCAGTTTATGAAATAAATATGCTATAAGTGATTTCCTCAATTCTAAGTGTCTTATGTTTTAAGAAACTGTATGGACAATTCAAATTAAAGTTAACACAACTAATATCAAGAGCAGAAGCACCACAGGAAAAATGAAAACAAAGAAATGGGAGATTCCACCATTATAGATGTAATTTTCTCAACAACTTTTCAATGTACCTAAGCCAGTATTGATACCAAAATTAATGAGCAACCTCTTCTCATGCTGGGTGTGCATGATGCTGTTATATAAAATGAAAAAAACTGCAGATGTTTCAGAGATACATCTTACAACAGTATCTCACTGTGTTTGACCGCAGCAAATAGCTTCTCATTGTTCAAATGGGTAAAAATAAAAAAAAAAAAATTTCAAGTAAAATCCATGTTAAACAATAACAACTGTTTTTTCATAAGGAAACTGTCAATGTTTTTTTTTTGAAACAACATGACAATAAACTTTGTCCTACCACATAAAGGAAAGCAACAATTTTTCATTTTATTCTTTGAATATGCCAAATATTCTTTGGCAAAATGTCATGTTTTAATTTCACAGGTGTGAATTATATCTGTTTTTTTTTAAATTGCTACTTATTTAATATAAATTTGTTGAAAAATTATTTCTGCATGTGCTAATTAGTGAAATATAGTGAGGAATGAAAGTCATTTAAAGCTCTATGAATTGCAATCTCAGAATGGTAGGAGGAAGCTGTATATAATCATCAGAAACATGTTGAGTACTATTAGTTTGTTCCAGATATTTATTTCCCTTAGTATCCAGATTTCACATAAACTAGTTCTTTTAAATTGAGCTGACTACTATATATCATAGGAAAAGCCATCAGAGCAATCAGAATAAGAAATTTAAAAGGGAAACAATCAAATCATAAACATCTGGTTGAAACAACTAGCCAACTGTTGGATCTTACCTTTTGACTTTACTAAATTCCCTTCTTTTTTTTTTTTTGATAATGAATAAGAGTAAGGTACTTCTATTAAGAGCATAACCAGAACAATTTATGGCAATTTGTTTTTCTGAAAAATATAAAATTGACTTTCTAACTCAGAATACAATCTATTGAGTATACCTTTTGGGGTAAAAAAAAATGTACAACTACACAACATGAATATTGGCCTTTTGAAAAAAAAGAATGTGATGGTGAAAACCAATTTGGAAAGTTAGTATTGAATATTTTATATCAGAGAAAAAGCAGAAAAATTTAAAATACTTTTGATTATTAGACTCGTGTAAAAAAATAAAAGGAAATGTCCAGGTTGATGTGGTGGTACATACCTGTAATCTCAAAAATCATAGAGTATGAGGCTGAATGATCACAATTTCAAGGCCAGGCTTGGTAACAGAGACCAGGTCTCAAAATAAAATATTGAAGAATTGTGAATATATATGAGTAATAAAGCACCCCTGGGTTCAAACCCCAGGACTATATAAAACTGTAGTTTCCAAAATTTACACCCAAATCAGCAGCCTCCACTCTATCTGCAACTATGTAAAGTTCTAAAAGGAAAATAAATTTAGCCATACCTACTATTAGTTGTCTGATATTGACCATAATTTTGAAATAAATACATGGAAGACCCTTCACAAAGTATTAGGGGTTCCCATTATTTTTTCAAATGGCAATGAGAGAGGGAAGAAAACCAATTTGGCTTATGGGGCCACTTCTTTCTCTTAAGGCCAATGAGTCAAATATTAAAAGGCTTTAGTGTTTAATTGATTATCATTTATGTAATCGTTATTATGTGATTTTCTGCTTAATCTGCATTGGGCACTTTATTATTTCTGAGTATGAGCATCTGTACAGACCACTACACCCCAGTCTATTATTTAATAGTTACAAGTCCTTGTGTTCATTCATCATCAGTTAGTTATTCTATTTTAAAAATAATTATGTGTTGCATTCTTTGTCTACAGAAAATTTATGAAGGTTAAAAACCAGTAATCATTTTCACAAATTTGATTCTAAACTAGTTTTCATCGCAAAACACACACCAGAAGTAAGAATGATTTCATTCTCTAATTTATTAGCCTTTCTGACATCCAATATCAGGACATGAATGCTGCTCATGGAGAGATGTTCTTACCATCAAGAACAATCAATACTACTTTCTTCTATCACATCAAATGCTACAAAAAGTGCACATTTTACTGTGTTTCATATGAAAAACTTGACTTTCCATTATTTGTGTTTAGTGGGTTTTTACTTTGTTTTTCATCACTTTGTTTTTTTCTATATTTTGTAATATTCAATTTTTGTGTGTGTGTGTGGTGAAGAAAATAGACCACTAGAATCTTCTAACTTTTGCTACATTCAATCACTTGACTACTCACTAGCTAATATTTCTATTAAAGCATCATTTTAAAGGTAAGACTGAGGTATGCTAACAAAACTATTTTCAAGGTCTACTGCAGAATCAGCATAACTTTCTTCAGCTCTGTAGTTAGAGCCACTGTTTCATCCACAAAGTCTGCTTCCTTTGTTTGATTTTTCTTCTATATTGAGTAACTCTCTTTGAAATGAGGCACAGAATACCACTTTTTAGAATTTTATCATTAATGAAAATCTATTATTATTTATCATGAATGGACAGTCTGCTTCAGTTAAGAATACCAGGTTGAATACTAGTTTTCCTTTAAATCTTGAGGTTATTCTGTATTTATCATCTATAATCCATCATTAGTGATAATTATTTGGGGTCTATTCATGCTTTCTTGAAGCTGACCATGGTTTTTCTTTTCAGGATATTCTCTTTGTTTTAAGCATAGCTACTTGAGAAATTCTGGAGATATATTTAGCATATTTAAATTTTATTTTCTTGATTATAGCATTCAATCAAAATGGAATATTTCCAGACCAGATTTTCTTTCCAGTATATACATGTAAGAAACTGGGTAAAATATTGAAAATACAATATTTGTTTTTTAGACACCAAAAACAGCCATAGCAGATGAGTGAAACCATAAGCAATAAGTGCAGACTGGTGAAGTGAACTATAACTATATTTTTAAAATTGTTCTTAATAAGTGCAGTTTGATAAAGTGCTGTTACCATAAGTTTTAACTTATGGGTAAAGGGGAAGTAAGAATAATCAAAGTATGCCAGTGAAAGAAAAACTTGAAGTCTGCCACCTGGGAGCAGACTGTGTGGGAAACTTCATGTTATGATACAAAAGAATCCCCCACTTTCCCTTCTCCCTCTCACCCACTTAACCTCACAAAAAACCACAAAGACGCATAGAATAAAATGTTTCAATTCAATAGTCAAACTCTATACAAATACAAAAAGAAGTTAAAATTCAACTGAACCCAGAATCTTGTGTGCAAAGTTACGGGGATGTGAAACATCATATAAAATGTTAGGTTAAAGATGATTCTGTGTTTTATTTTGTGTGTGTGTGTGTGTGTGTGTGTGTGTGTGTTCTGTTTTTTTCTGAGGGTGTGGCTATTCCTTGGTCACCTGAACTCAGCAAAGAAACTGTTTTTTTGATGAAGTATCAGTGGCTGACCTACATTAAATACAGACAAATATTAAAAAATTTAAAACGCCTAATTATGAAAAAATATATTGCTGCTTTCTCCCTACACATTTTTCTTTTTAAAGTATTTTTTAAAGTTTTTGATTTTTTTTAATCTTGAAAAATAGTGAAAAATTTTGGCAGAATTTACAAGCAACTGCATAAGGGTCTGGGAAGCTGACAGACTGGATCAGGGCTGAGAGGAGCAGACAGAAAGGGATCTTTCCCTTTGTTACTGGAGGCCAACTATAACTAAAAAGAGGCAAATATCAATAAGTGTGTGTAAACCAGGAATTGATACAGATTATCAAGTTAGTATCAGTTATAAAAAATTTACATAATCAAGAAAATAGAGAAATCATGAACAGGATTAGAAGAAAATAGGTGTAAATTTTATTTTTTGAAATTTATTGATGATACATAAAAAATAAAGTTGAATTTTATATTTTCACTTTAAATGGATGGCAGAGAGATATGTAAGTCATATAGTAGTGCAAAACCCTACTTAAGGTACAAAAGCATAATCAATTGATAGCTTCTACTTATTTTACTCTCTCTCTTCCTTGGTATTTCCCCTGAGGTCACACTTGTAGAGTGATTGGTCAATCACTAAGCAAAAAACTAACCAAGAAGTTAGTCACTGAACCTACACTCTTTCTCAGAAGACCCCAATCAATTTCAGAGCAAAGGTGTGATACAACACCTTTTCATTTCCTTCTTTGGGAAAAGGTCCCTTTTGCAAATCAGATAGAAAAGTAAATTGGCCAACCTCTATCAAAATATTACTAGAAATAAATATGAGTTATCTTCATTTAGAAGTAAACTGAAATAAAATAACACCATTGTACAGCATCTTTCAGGGTTAGCCTTTAAAAAATGGAAAAAAAAAACCCTCTTTCTAAAGAGCAGAATACTTGGCAGCACACTTCATCCACACTTTCATGTAGAAAAAGAAGTTACCTCAGGTAAGAAGGTACATAAACTAATAGAAAGAAATCAAGACTTGGTCAAGGGTCTAGAAGGAACTTTTGATGACTAAAAATTTGGGGGGTACAGTAATAAGGATGCATCTCTGAGAGAGTCAATGCAGTGTAAATATCATGGAATTTCATGCTCTCACATCAAAGCACATACATCGTGGACAATGTACAAGACAACCAAGTTGACAACTGGACTTGGCTAGTTGTATTTATCCAGGCTCAGATGCTGCACAGGATGGATGAGGACTGAGTACCATAATGGTTTTCATCACCACATTTTATCTATCAAATTTCTCTTCCAAATATCCACCAGCTAGGAGGAAAGGTCTATCTCTAGGTTCTTGTTAGAGCATAATTCTTTTCATCATTCTCTCATAATAAATTAACAAGTGGACCTCAGAAATAATTTTAACCAGAAAACCCCAAACATTTTTTTTTTACATTTTGCTTTTACAGATAATAAATGCTAAGCAAGCATCACTAATAAAGTATCAATAGATTATGCCTAAAATTGAATCAGACCACATTTAACAAAAATAAAGATATTACTATTGTCTATGACCATGGTATCCACTGTATTGTCATCTACAAAAGAAACAAAAAGCTACTGGCATGGTAGGATATTGGAAAATGTGATGGTGTTGCTAACACTTGTTAAACTTCACATCATTATATCAGATTGTGCTACCAAGAGATAGACTACATTGATCCAGGAATCAGTGTGTCAAAGTTGAAGAGTCTTCACTCATGATCACTTCGATAAATTGGCAATTATATTTTCTTACACCATTCCTCTGCATCCTGCAGTTTTAGAAATTATAATTATTTAAGAGGACACTTTTCCAACAGGATGTTGAACAAGATTCCAAATAAAATTTAAACTGCACCTGAGAACTTTAAATTCTATGTACTAAGAAAACACAAAGGAACAGAAGAAATTACAATCCTAGCTAGGTCACTTCACTCTCCTTACCAGAAGGACATTTATTCCATGTTGCAATAAAGACAAAAATCAGATGATTCAATCTGAAAACAGATGATCCTATTTTCTACTTTTTAGTACTCATTTGCCCTACAGGAATGGTTAAAAAAAACAGTGTTGTAGTTGTTTCTTGAGAAAATTATGGTGAGCAGGCTCAAATGATTTGGGGAAGAGTATGAGTTTCACTCACTCAGCTAAGTTATAAAGATCAAAAGAAGTATTTTTAAGGGATTTAAAAATGAACAGCAGAAAAGACAAAAGATGACCATTAATTTGATATTCAGTTTACACAGGTGTCAAAACTGTAATTAATTGCACTGCCTTCCCTTTTTATAAGGAATACAGTCTCAATAGTACCATAAACTAAGTACAGAACTTAGACTGAAAAGTGAATTTTTGTGGTGTCACTATAGGGAACTGTTTTTATTTTATGGCAGCATTAGGACTGAAGGATTCATTTCCCAGACAATTGTTGAAAGTGGTCTTTTCAAAATACTTTCATCAGTAGAAGAGAGTTTTTCTGGCGATGACCATTCAAGGCTTAGTAGACTAAAGACTGTTTGAGACTCATGTAAATCACAGTTCGTGTCTCATGTAGAAATAAAAATGAGAGTGCAAGACAGCCCCAAAATTTCACTTTGAGTAAGCAGAAGCCTCCTTTGAGATAAGACTGCAAACCCAGATTCTGTGATGCTTCCTTCTCTTTATTTCCATTGTGCTGATCTGAAGCACACTCACTTATGGACTTCCAAGATGCCTAGTCATGGTCTTAATCTCCCTCCTGGGGAGACCTAATTAGAACTCAAATGCATCCTTCATCTGCTTCCAGACTTTCTGTTTTCCGAAAGTTCTTTGAAGTCTTTTGTCACTGGAGATCACCTCCTCTGTTGATGTGGTGTTTATCTCATTTTATGTTTCTCTTTGACTGTTACTTTAATTCATTGTGGGTAAAATAGACTTGTATATTTGAAGATCCAGATCTCTAGGTAAAATAGTTAGCTGAGTTTATAGGCTTATAGTCAAAAATATTTAATACATTTTATTATGAATTTAGATCCATGATTAAAATTGGAGGAAATAAAATACTTTATAAGGATGTAATTCTGCACTACAAAGTTATCATTGTTTTTCCAAAGGATAAGAATTTTGGAAGATAACATAGCACCAAGAAAAAGAATCACTATTTTTTATATATAGTTGTGCTTGAAAGAGAATAATAATGTCACCATAAATTGATGATATAATATAAAAGAAAAACCTTTATGACCAATTCTGTTTATTTTTGACAAAATATATTTGAAGCAAAAATTCAAAATCCATGAATCTCCTCAAAATACTATAAAGATACAGTGAATATCATTTCTTCACAAATCATGTAATTTTTGTGATATTATCTAAATTTTCTAGACATAGATATAGAAGCTAAATACATTAATATTCTTTCTCAAGGCACATTTATTTTGAAGCATATTTCCTTAAATCTACAAATACAATTAAATTTTATTTATCATAAACAGATCAGTACATCAAAAATGACCAAATACTGGAAAGAATTCCATTGGCATATTTCTATCTTTTAAACAATAAGGTCTAATATATCTTCTACCTTTTCAGTGACACATAATTTTTAAATTTTAAGTAAACTTCTCCTTTAGGATCAAAATGCACATTCGGCGTCCTGTAGGCTTCTAAGATTTGGGATTCTGTCTCATTCTTCAAGTCTGGGAATTTTTCTCGTATTATTTCATTGAATAGATTGCTCATTCCTTTGGTTTGGAGCTCTATACCTTCCTGTATCCCAATGACTCTTAAGTTTGGTCTCTTAATGTTATCCCATATTTCTTGGATGTTCTGCTCATGGTTTCTTAACAGTCTTGCTGAGCTGTCTATGTTCTTTTCGAGGTGAAATACTTTGTCTTCATTGTCTGATGTTCTATCTTCTAAGTGTTCTACTCTGCTGGTAGTATTCTCAATTGAGTTTTTAAGTTGGTTTATTGCTTCCTGCATTTCTAGGATTTCTGTTTGTTTGTTTTTTATAACCTCTATCTCCCTGTATAGTTGATCTTTTGCTGCCTGGATTTTTTTGTGTGATTCATTGTCAAGTGATCTTTCATTGTCTGATTTTGCTGTCTAATGTCTTCCTTGAGACTCCAGATCATCTGAAGCATGTATATCCTGAATTCTTTATCTGACATTCCATCTGCTGCAGCTGTTACCTCTTCTAAAGTTGCGTTGACCTGCATTGCTTGTGGTCCTTTCTTTCCTTGTCTTTTCATATTGCTTGCGTTTCTTTCTGCTTGGTGAAACTGTTGAGTTTTTGAAAAATTTTTCCCCCTATGTATTTATATTGCTCTTGTATAGTTGAAAAGTCTCCCTTGCAGGGTTGGGCGGCGGTCTGCCTACCTTGCAGGCGCGGGCGGTGGCTCTGCTCTTCCCCTACTCCAATTAGTGTGATGTGACTATCGCTCCGGCGGGTCGCTGGGCCTGTCTCGGGCGCGGGCGAAAGCTCTGCTCTGCCCCTATTCCAATTGGGGTGACGTGTGTATAACGCTGGCAGGCCACCGGGCCTGATATGCTGCTCGGTTGCAGGTCTGCCTACCTTGCAGATGCGGGCGGCTGTTCTGCTCTGCCCCTCCTCCAATTGGTGTGACTTGTCTACCACACCCATGGACCGCTGGGCCTGTTCCGGGCACGGGCGAAGGCTCTTCTCTGCTCCTACTTCAATTGGGGTAACGTGCCTACCACCCCGGCCGGCCTCTGGGCCTGTTCCACCGGTCGGTCGCAGGTCTGCCTATCTTGCGGGAACGGGCGGCGGCTCTGCTCTGCCCCTATTCCAAATCGGGTGACGTGTCTATCGTGCCAGGAGGCCACTGGGACTGTTCCACTGGTCGGTTGCAGGTCTGCTTACCTTTCAGGCATGGGTGGCGGCTCTGCTCTGGCCCTACTACAAATGGGGTGACGTGTGTACCACTCCGGCAGGCCGTTGGGCCTGATCCACCGGTCTGTCACAGGTCTGCCTACCTTGCAAGCATAGGCGGCAGCTCTGCCCTGCCCCTCGTACCATACCCGAGGACCGCTGGGCCTTTTCTGCCGGTCGGTCGCAGGTCTGCCTACCTTGCGTGTGCAGGTGGCGGCTCTGCTCTGCCCCTACTCCAATTGGGATTACGTGACTACCACAGCACCGTGCCACTGGGCCTGATCCGGGCGTGGGCGAAATCTCTGCTCTACCCCTACTTCAGTTGGGGTGACGTGTGTACCACGCTGGCAGGCCGCGGGGCCTGATCTGCTGGTCTGTCACAGACCTGCCTACCTTGCAGGTGCGGGCGGCGGCTCTGCCCTGCCACTCGTACCACGCCTGCGGACCACTGGTCCTGTTTTGCCAGACGATCGCATGTCTGCCTACCTTGCGGGCGCTGGTGGCGACTCTGCTCTGCCCCTCCTCCAATTGGTGTGACTTGTCTACCACACCCGCAGACCCCTGGGCCTGTTCCAGGTGCAGGCAAAGGCTCTGCTCTGCTCCTACTCCAATTGGGGTGACGTGCCTACCACCCCGGCCGGCTGCTGGGCCTGTTCCACCGGTCAGTCGCAGGTCTGCCTACCTTGCGGGAACGGGCGGTGGCTCTGCTCTGCCCCTACTCCAAGTGGGGTGACGTGTCTGCCTGTCATGCCGGCAGGCTACTGGGCCTGTTCCTCTGGTCGGTCGCTGGTCTGCCTACTTTTGGGCCCCGGAGGCGGCTCTGCTCTACCCCTACTCCAATTGGGATGTCCTGAATACCACGCCGGCAGGTCACTGGGCCTGTTCCGAGTGCGGACCGTGGCTCTGCTCTGACCCTACTCCAATTGGGGTTACGTGACTACCACACCGGTGGGCCGCTGGGCCTGATCTGGGCACGAAGGCTCTGCTCTACCCCTACTCCAGTTGGGGTGACGTGTGTACCATGCTGGCAGGCCTCTGGGCCTGATCCGCTGGGCTGTCGCAGGCCTGCCTACTTTGCGGGCGTGGGTAGTGGCTCTGCTCTGTCCCTACTCCAATTGGGGTCATGCCGGCGGGCCTCTGGGCCTGTTCCAGGAGCGGGCAGCAGCTCTGCTCTGCCCCTCTGGATTGATGACAAAGTGAGAGAGACTCGGGTGTTTGTGACTCACTTTCTTTACCAGGAGACCAACTGTTTGTGTCGCCGCTGGTATCGATGAAGTTCTCTCCTCCACCGCTTTCTGATGACATCAGATCTCTGCCGTGTTGGTATCCCACGCGAATGGCAGGATTTCGTCTCCTTTGCCGGCTGACCAAAGCAACGGGTGAGTCCTGACCGGTCCTCACAAGCCCCGTCTTCTGCGATGGAAATCCTTCCTCTAGATTTTGGAGCACCCCAATTTTGCTGGAAATTCCTAACAAGATAGCTTTTAGCCTTTCTCACTTCATTCTCCCGGCACAAATACGCTGTACACGGGGGTAATTCACTCCCTTCGCCGCCATCTTCTATTCTGTCAAGTATTGATATTGTGATATCTCCTGTAGTTTTTTTTCCTGGAGTAGCTGATTTTTTCTTAACTGGATCTGTAGTTCTTTGTATGTTTTTTTAATATGATTTTTAAAAACTGGTTTATAGACTTGTGTACATGTTCTAAGTGATATCACCATTCTTTCTCAGTTATTTTTGCATGGATCAGGAATCAATAAGTCCTTACTGTTCTTGTTTTATCTTCTTGACAAAATACAAATGCGCTAATAGGAAATGTTTCTCTTGAAACTGAAATAGCAATCAATTCATCACCTCTTCATGTGTTCCAAATGGTAACAAGATATCTGCATTGGTAGCAAATCATAATTGATTATATAAATTTAATTTAGAGTAACATGTTTACATAAACTTTGTGAGAATAGCCAAGCTTTCTGTGTTTATTAATTTCTCCTACAATAACAGTAAGGGTGGTGATTATTGCATAGGAAGAAAAACTCTGATATTCAATCATTCTTTTGGGTGATAACATACAACTGAATTTTTAACATGTTGCAATTTCCTCACAGGATAACAAAGAAGAAATAAATTTATAACCTGCACTTTATTGAAGGTAATAGCTTTTCTACAAGGGGTGAAACATTTCATTTTGTTTTTATTTTCTTAAAATGGCATAGACTAATTCTGAGAAAGTACTTAAGCACTTTATTTATTTATATATATTTTTGGATGTTGATGGGTCTTTATTTTGTTTATTTTGTTTATATGCAGAGCTTAGATGAAACCCTGTGCCTCAAACATGCTAAGCAAGTGTTCTACCATTGAGTCACAATCCCAGATCCAGGCACAGACACAGGTCTTTCAGCTCTTTCTTGATGTGTAGAATTTCTCACCCATGCCCATGCTGTCTTGATCTAAGTATCCATACATTTACTTCTCACTGATACAGTGATTTGATGCACATACAGAATACCATTTACTGCAACAAAACAGCATGGTTTACAACTTAAATCAATTTTAAGCATTCAAGCTAATTAGAGTCATAAAGCTATAAGAATAGGGCCTTTTAATCCTGGTATATTCAACTATTTAAGATGGTTGGGCTTTTTATACAAAAAATCCTGAAGTAGTCCTGAAGAATATTTGGATTGAAACAGGTGAAAAATAATGGTTGAGGCCCACTGCTCTTTTGTGTTTCACTAATATTAATTCAGAGACCATTAGGAGCAGCACACTAGCTGAGCTGAATAAAGATGGCCAATTTCAAAGAAAATCATATTTTATATAATACAGGACCTTTTAGATCACATCAGGTTGACTCTTTTGGAAAGCAAATGTGTAAGCCATGCAGTTCACAAGACATGACATGGATTATCCAAATTCCACATGGCTTGTGAGGCCTCTGTTTGGCAGCAGAAGACCCTCAACACTGGCTCCCACAAAAAAGATTTCTGCAGTCCAATATTGGGATTAGAAAATTGTAGTAAACTATAGTGAAAGTAATTTTGAAGACAGATGCATTCTGTTTGTTTCCAGAAAAAAGAGTAAGAAAAATATGAGTTAAAAACTCCTTTTCCATGAAATACTATTTGTTTTGCTTTGTGAGCATACCCTATAGAAGAAAATAGAATTCTGACTGTGAGGGGAAATCTGGACCTCCAGTGTTTGTTATAGAAGAATAGGAAATGTTGACACCAAGGGTATGCTATCAAATACTTAGCTTAGGACTGCCTACTTCTTTGAGAGAAGGCTCTGTGGTAAATAGAAAATGCTGATCAAATCTTTTCTTTTGGTTTCATTAAGCCAAAAGTTTTATTTGACGTTTGAGATCCATTGTGCTTTGAAATATAATCTTCTTAGCATCCCTGCCCTAGGTTTTTATGAAAGGTGATTTACCGTACTGTTGTGGGCTAACATCCATTTCTTCTTTTTATGGGAAACATTTTCTACTTAAAAAAAATGAAAATGGCCAATACTCTTTAATAGGGAATTTTATTCATCATTGAGTGGAGGCTTTCTTAAAATATTTTTATTCAAACACATATTTTTTTTGAGAGAGAGAGAGAGAGAGAGACAAAGAGAGAGAGAGATTTTTAATATTTATTTTTTTAGCTTTTGGCGTACACAACATCTTTATTTGTACATGGTGCTGAGGATCGAACTCAGAGGTGTGAGCATGCCAGGTGAGCACACTACTGCTTGAGACATATCCCCAGCCCCCTCAAACACACCTTTTATTTAAAATATAGAAATGACTGGCTTTACAAAGCCAGTTATGTAAAAAAAAATTCAGACACTTTAAAATAAACAGATCACTCACATTATATTTTCTACAAAAATATTTTATTTACCATTATATTTAGAAAAATATAAAAGAATCAAATTATTTCACATACATATAAAAGTTAACCTTAGATAAAACATATATACATTTATACATAGTGTTCTAGAGTGCACATGCACATACATATTCTAAAATATATATAAGATTTCATCGACTTGGAGAAAAATTTCAGGAAGTATCTAGTATTGATATTATTTAATACACTTTCATGAATAAGTAATTACAAAATCATGTCTAAACTTGTGAGAAATAGTTTCATATGTTATCTTTATCCCAAAAAAATAAGTTTTCATAGATTTATCAGAGGATACATAATCTGTCATTCCTCACTGTCTTATCATGCATTCACTTCTTTTCTTATTTTTAGCATGGATTCTCTAGTACATTAAGACTTCTTTCTTCATTTGTATACTTAGTTTTTCACTTCTACCTATTTTGTTTTACTTTCTTAATCACTCTTTGTATTCTGTCTGTCTGCATCTCACTCAAAGAATAGATTTAAATGAGACAATATATTATTTTTTAATAAATGAATATATTTTAGTTGCTTCAAAAGTATTTGCTTTTTTTTCATACTATGTTATAGTTATTCTTGAGTATTACAAACTCCACAATGGAATATATACAACATTTCAACATATATAAACATGCTTTTTAATTTTTGTATTTAAATATTTTATTTCCTCTGAATTTGCTCACAATCTTTTATGACATAATTTTTAGATTTTATTCTAATTTATTATAAAAGACAGTAGAATGCATTGTAATTCGTATTACCCAAATAGAGTACAATTTTTCATATCTCTTGTACACAACAGAGTCACACCATTCATGTCTTCATACATGTACTTAGGATAATGACATCCATCTCATTTCATCACTTTCCTATCCCCATGCTCCCTTTCTTTCCCTTCCTCCACGCTGCCTTATCTATAGTTTTTTCTGTTCCTCTCATGCTTCTCCCTCATTTCCATTATGTATCAGAAATTTTATGTCAGAGAAAACATTCAGCATTTGGTTTGGGGGATTGGCTTACTTCACTTAGCATAATATTCTTCAGCTCCATCCATTTTCTTGCATATGCCATGATTTCATTCTCTTAAATGATGAGCATTATCCCATTTTGTATAAAAAGAACATTTTCTTTATCAATTCATATACTGAAGGGCATCACAGCACACTACATGAATGCAGCTACAACAATGTTTATACTACCACAATTTAAAAAATGATTTTAACTATCAGATTATAAATGCTTTTTCTAAAAATCTGATATAAAGGTATAATAACTCTACATGGTTTCTATTGAACATTGTGGATGTTGAAGGTGTTGAATATTTTCTTATATATGTATCATCAGAAATACTATTATTTCTACTAATAAAATGTTTCTAAAATGAAAATATTAAATGGAGAAGCCAATAAAGTAATAGCCTTGCCTCATAATGTATTAGGTGTAAGACTTTGTGAATATTATAGTATTTTTTAGGTGTAAAACCTTAACCAGATTTCATTAGAATCTTAGCTTTTCTCATTTAGTAACTTTATAAACTATGATATATCACTTAACTCGGGGATTCTCAGTTTGCTTATCTGTCAATCATTAATAATTGGTCTCAGATTTTTCTGGAAAATTTGAACATGCCCAACATTGTTTTCTTTTTCTTTTTTAAAAATATTTATTTATTTATTTATTTTTTAAAGAGAGAGAGAAAGAGAGAGAATTTTAATTTTAATTTTTTTTTTTTTTAAGTTTTTGGCGGACACAACATCTTTGTTTGTATGTGGTGCTGAGGATCAAACCCAGGCCACACACACTCCAGGCAAGCTCACTACCTCTTGAGCCACATCACCAGCCCTGTTTTCTTTACTTATATGTTATAAAAGAAATTTTCAGAGTTCTCAAAAGTAGCCCTGAAAAAAAGCAAGCGCTCTATAAAATGTAGACATGCAGTGGTCATAACTTTTGAGATCAGAACTACATGATCCTTGGTTTCGTATACCCCATCAATTCAAGTTTTGTAAACAAGGGAAAAGACAATGTTTTTGTACCATGAAGAAGACCTCATAGCAGGACAGGCACACACTGCAGTCACTTATCCCCATGAAGTCCCAATATCACATCCACTTATCACGTGCACCACATTTGCAAAAAACATCTCATTACATCAAAACTGGTATATGAGATGTAACCTCACTAAAAGTCTCACCAAGCTCAAAAAAATTTGGACACCATACATCGGAGGGAGGAAGCCAGGACCAGATCAAACAGAAACTGCTTGCATTAAGACCTGTAGCCACCTTGGTGATGTAACTGAACACAAAGAAAAATCAAAGCATGAGTTTTGGGGTTTAGAGATAAGTGTGCAAAAGGCATATTTGTTCTAAGACAAGGAAGCAATGTAGACCATAATTGTAACTATACACTTATAAATCACAATTTTAAACAAAAGGACAGAAAACAGGCAGAAGTATCAAATTAAAGAACAGGATAGAGTTTTTAACTCATAACAGAAGACTTGACAATCCTTACCAAAGGGGTGAAGATGTCCAGAAATTTTCCTTCATGAAGGTAATTTGTGGAAGGAGTGAGTTTTTCATTTCTGAAGAAAATTTTGGCAGAAATTATAAAATAATAGAAGGAATAGCAAAAACACAAAAGTCACAGAAGGAAGCTAGAGTCTAGTGAGATGTTCAGTTATAGGGTTGGGGATATAACTCAGTTGGTAGAGTGCTGGCCTCACATTCACAAGGCCCTGGGTTTAATCCCCAGTACCACAAAAAAAAAGTTCAGTTACAAATTTTTATTGTGTTTATCATGATGTCATTTAGAACTATTATTAGTATTATTATTTAAATCAGGAATTGAACCCACAGGTAATTAACTACTGAGCCAAACCTCAGCTCTTTCTTTTCTTTTTTCTTTCTTTCTTTTTTTTTTTTTTTTTGAGACTTAATCTTGCAGATTTTTTGAGACTGGCTTTGAGCTTGCAATTCTCATGCCTTAGTCTCTAGAGCCAACCAAGATTACAGGCATTCACCACCATGCCCAGCTTGGAATTTTTTATGTTATTTTATTTTTATATATCAGGACTTCATCTGACAATGATTGTATTTTCTTTTGCTAATGTTTTGAATAGAATCTGTGCCTTATACCACAAATAACCGAAAAACTCACTCTTTATGTAAATATGATATCATCTTGGCGTGAGTGGAATGAGTCTACAGTTCTTTAAGTGACTCCGTAAGTATCATCAAGCAAAATGTCAAATCTTTGATATTGTTCTATAAGAAATTTGGAAAAGAATGTGGCACATTAAATGTATATTCTAATATAATTAAAAAGCCTTGAAAAATATGTCCCAGATACTTGTGCTTTAATCTATTAGGACTAATGTTTTAGACTGTATAGTTGAAAAACTAAATGTTGTTTAGAACCCCACATCTCAGTGATTTATTTAATCAATGTTTATTTCCCACTCTAAAAGGTCTAAAGTGAACAAAATCTAATGGTCAGGCAGGTATACTGTGTGGCTTATATCTGAGATAGTTTTCAGAACTCTGGGGTTCCTGCATTTCATGGGTTTTATCAATCATTTTTTCTCTAAAATTTGTTAGTATCACAAGAGTACGTGTTTCCATCAAAAATATCCACCTTAGTCTCCCAGACTTTAGAAATCTTCACTTTGTGATGGTGTGCTGTGGGAGAGGCATTAGCTTTCAGAATCAGTTTCAGCCTTCAGCACAGTTCTTTGTGCTACTTGCCATCTTGAGTATTTTTTCTAGCAAAAAGTATGCTTAGAGAGTTATTTTGTGTATGGAGATAAACTTGAATTTTTATTTAACTTGCCTCTTGGATGACTCATGTCTCTTAACAAGTGATGAATTTCAATTAATAATTTTACATGAATAATAAATGAAAAGGCATATTTAATAGAATAAAATTATAAGTAAAAATAGAATGAGCCATTATGCCTTTATTAGGATTGCCAAATGAGAAAGAAATTTAATGTAGTTTAAATATTTGTAATTTAAAATTAGTGTACTTAAAATATTATAGCAAATACGGTAACTTTAAAACTGTTTCTTTATCTTAAAATATATAATTGAAACTTTATAACTTAAAGATTATTTTTTCAAACCTGAACTGAATGAATCACACCTCACCAGGTGAAAAACTCCAAAATGAAGGCAGACAATTTGTATATTAAGAACAAGTTTAAATTTTTTTTTAAAAAAATAGATGGCTATTATAAAACCTGAAAGATAATGTTGAAAAGATCCTTCAGAATGAAAACAGAAGATTAGACAAGGACATTAAATTTTCCTAACATGATTCTAAAATGAGAGAAATGAGACATGGAAAAGGGGAGATAGAACATGAAAAAATAAAATTTGGTTTAAAACTAAACACACAAGCCAGTTAAGGTTTCTTTAAACTAGGAGCTAAACATAAAGACCATGGTGTCTACACAGACTTTATATTCTGTGATATTACTGTGTCTGTGTTTTAAACAATTTCATCTGTTGCTTTATGAATTTTTAAAAATGACTGTATTCTGTAATGGAGTCCTTTGTAAATTACCTGATAAATGTTGAATAAGAAAAAGTTATCTACCATATCTAGAAAGGCATTAAAATTAATTAATCTATAGAACTAGAAGTAAAAGTGTCCCAGAAATGAATGTAAATTTGCTAGTTTACATTTAACTTCTGGATTCTTACCATGTATCCATTAAATTATAAGATTTGAAGAAAAATATTTTAAGACAGTTTGTACTAGTTATTTGTCTTGGCTAAGGGAAGTCAGACCTCTTAAGACCAACTCCATTCCTCTTTGATATACCCCTAAATGCTGTGTGGTCCTGCACTGGCTTTGGCCTTGTTTTTCAGTTCCTACTCTTCTGTAGCACTTTTTGTTCTGACATTATTTAAATAGTGCTCTCATTCTGGGTGGTTCTACACATTCTGTATTATCAGCAACAAGTACAGGGTAATTATTAATTATTGAAGAAATATGAAGGCAAATTACTTCTAAAAATAGATAAAGAGAGCTAATTATTTTCTTTAACTTTTTTAAGACCTATATATAATTACTCAAAAACTTGTTCTTCATTTTTTTTTGATGTCACACTGGAAAGACATGAGAGAGACACATGGACAGACACAGGGGATGTATAAAATTTTCTGAGGTTAAACCTTGTTGTGCACACCCATTTCTCATGTATTTGCTTAAAATTCTGACTTCTTTTCTCTAATATATAAAATCATTAAGATTTGGTAAATTAGAATGCTTATTAGTTTTGACTTTACATCAAAATTGATTGATATTTTCTTGCCAAGAATTTATTTATTTCATGATCCTCAGATTTTTGAGGCTTACTTAATATTCTTATCATCTTTCTCTTATGCTTGCATTACTCAGAGACAGAATTGCTGTATTCTTTCATATGTATTTCTTAAGAGCAAAAACTTCAGAGTATTTGTTTGGGTATCAAAGGTATTTTAAATTAATCTCATGGAAAAACAACTCTAAATACTCCTTTCTATGTTTTTACATTTTCAAATTGTGGTTTGCTTCAGAGCATATTTTACTGAATATTTGTGTTTCACAATAACAGACTCAGAAATTTCAGTCACTAAACGCCATTTATTTACTGATATATGTACAATTTGGATTTTTAATTTTGTGCAGCTACAATCATATTTGATAATAATAGTTATGATGCTTTCATGAACAAAAGTATATTACAAAAATAGATGTATTTCACTATACCTTAATAAAAATGGACATGTATATGTATCATTATTTAAATGTTTATTTTCACCTCTGGGTATATTTTACCAATATTATTATAAAATAAATCATATAACATTTATTAATTTATGTTTATTTGTTTGTACCAGATTTATTTATTATGTTATTGTTATATACATATTGCTGGTTAATACATTCTGTTTTTTTAAAGAGAGAGAGAGAGATTTTAATATTTATTTTTTAGTTTTCGGCGGACACAACATCTTTGTTTGTATGTGGTGCTGAGGATCGAACCTGGGCTGCATGCATGCCAGGCAAGTGCGCTACTGCTCCTGCCACATCCCCAGCCCCAGGTTAATACATTCTTAAAAAGAAAATGCTATTTAATAACCATAGCAATGGTATATAAAAGAGCTTTTTAAACTACTCTTTTAATACATATTTTCTTTTATCTTTCTAAAACCTTCTAGAATATGTAAATTTATAAATATACACATTGAGAAACAAGAGATCTTATGGCAATAAGTAATATATCAAAGTGTCAAAACCTGATAAATTCAATGCTAGAATTAACAGTTTTCCTGAATTGCAGGTCAACGATGTCTCTAATGCAGACAGTAAGCAAAACATTAAAATAACTAAATAACTGTAATTGAAATGATTCAGCAAACTATTTGGCATGGCCATATATGTCATGAATTTTAATCAACTATATATTAGATTTATCTATAATATATAGGTTAATTTATTCCTTTATGATCACTATCTCTTCTTTGAGAAATGACCTCTAGTAAACAGCCTCATTTGGCCTCAGGATGTGTGTACAGTAAGAAAAAAAGTCACAAGAGTTCTATTATATTCATAATATATTCACATATTCCCAAGGCCTTTCACATACTGGTCAGTCACACACAGCAAGCAATTTGAAAGTTCATGAAGTTTTGCAATATAACATTGTTATCCTTCCAAGCCATTTCTAAGAATTCTGTGTGATTTATTGAAGACATCAAGGAAAATGAATATGTCTTTTTAAACCCAGAACTTGAAATGACACTGGACTCAAGAGATAGAGTTTATGAAGACAGGAGTTATGTGTTATGGCTTCTGTTTATCTGCAGAAGAGCTGTCAAGGTGAAAGGGGTTGTGTGAGAATGGCCTTAGGCCTGAGCCTAAGCAACTCCTCTAATGCCAGATTCATGGGACCCCAATAGACTTCCAGGAGCTGAATCTGATGCAGTCACACAAGAGTGTTTATTGTAAGCTCAAGCCTGGACTCACAACCATTTCAGATTTAGTGGTCCCAAAGAGTGAGTCTTGACCCTTAATTCATTGAGGATTAATATTTGGGGGGATATTGTATGCATCACAACATCACACAGCCAATCATTTCACATCACAGAAAAGTCAAACAACAACTTTTAACATTGATTAGTGCATTCATTGGCAGAAACAAGTTGTGTAAGGGTGATTGGTTAGTTCAAGTTGTGGATACATTTGAACCGATTGGTTTAGGCCATGAGAGGTTGCAAGAGTGTACATGATAAACTTGACTAATCATGTTACCATACAACAAAACTACTGGGAAGGTCACCTGGTGTTTCAGGTATTTTCTGTGTCTCATGCTTTTTGTGGTTGCTAGGGGGTTGCTATGGGTCCTAACCTAGTGTAACTGAGTCAGGATCACTTGGCATGGAAGATCTCTCCAGTTATTTACAGACAAACAACTCAGCAGGGTTAGTATATGCCTAGGAGCACTCTGAGTTTTTCCATGGACAAGGGTAACTCCCCCCTTTGGACAGGCTTTGCTCTGAGGTGGCTGGTTTCTCAAAAAGGGAGTCACATCAGTTTCTCACTCCATTTAAATAACTCCATTTTGAAACCTGAGGTCATTATTAGAGGTCAATTTTCACCAGGCACACCCACAGAGCCCTCTAATATGGCCTCAGACAAATTACTTGCCCTCACCCTGATAAACTGAATAAAGCCGCTGGCAGGCTTTCCTCTCCTGATAAGAGTGAAAGGTGAGAATATCAGGATGGAGACCACCAGACCAGGTATTTCTGACCTCAGGGTAAATGAGAAATCTGGTGGCACCTGATAATTACAAGGTGTGCTAAAAAATAAAAACAAAATTAGTATAAAAAATAGAGCTAATGAACAGGGATTTAGCCAGCCTAAAAAAGTATGTACTCCAGCAGGAGAGCCTGATGTGGACCTACACTGACATCCCATCACTTGCCATCATTTTCCTATTCTCTGTGTGATCCTCACTGCTCTCAAACTCTACCGCCTTGTCTGGACCTTTGTGAGAGGTGCAACTTCTCCCTGTGACCCTCTACTCAACTGGTCATCCACTCCCCACCAGAAAAAGCCTGTTTTGGTTTGGGACCTGATCACTGCTGTCTGAGTGAGTGTGCATCTGCAGGACATAAAGCCTAAGGCTTGAGAGTTTTGAACTTAGCATTCAGAGGAAATGTCTGTCACTAGCCTGACATGATTAAATCTGTTTTGCAATGTTCAGAATTAATCTAAAATTGTTTTCTGGGAATTAATTAATCTAGAATTTCTTGGTGTTATTTGATTATCTCCAATGCAGAGCCTATCATTAAGGATTCTTGTTTTCTTCATTAGGAACCTATAGAGTAAAGTTGTATTAAGAAGTTGAGTGAATAAAGAATTGAAAGGGGCAGAAATGCATGGATATTCTTTATTTCTCCTCTTGACTGCAATGTCACAAATTTGCTCCCTGGAAACATGTTGTTATTATTTTTAAAGTATTAAATTAAGGAATTCTTATCACTAAAGATTATTATTATCTTCAATTCTAAATGTTGAATTTACTTTTGGCATTATCTCTGTCCTTTGACTGTTATTGTTATGGCTATTTACTGGTAATGAGGCCTTGCTTTCCCAATGCTGAAGTATAACACCATAGAAGCACATCAAGACAAGTTTAGAGTGGAAAGTTGAAGCTTTTTTAAAGGACAGCAGAAAAGATTTCTCCCTGGAGGAAGAGGGGGACCCAATGTAGTGGTACCCCATTTCTCCACAGAAAAGTCCACTTCACCATGGCTGATTTGGGAACTGTCAGCCAAAGAGTCTCTGCAAAATAGTTCAATGTAGATAAACTTTCTATTTTTGTGTTGCCCTGTTTACTTGGCCACTGGCCAAGGTGCTGGACACCCCATTATTATTTTCACAAATATATCCCGTATAGTACTTTGAAGAAATTGCAAACAAGGCCTCTGGCCTTGAGCTAGGCTTCACAGAGATGTCTACATTTTTAAGATAAGTTACAAATTGGCTCCATGGTAACAGCTGGCAGAGGGAGGAAGAAAGGGTAGAAGAAGTTCTCCTCTTCTCAAGTGTTGTCCTTGAAGGGTTAACTTGCCCAGACAGTGAAAGAAAAAGCTGCTTTTACGTGAACTTCTGCAGACTGTAAACTTCTGAGCCCCTCTACTTACATGCTGGGTATAAAACACTGAAACTCCCTGAACGTGGAGGGATTGATTGTAAGCAGCAAAAGCTGTGCTCTCTGAACCTGGATGTAGCCAAATTAAACTGTTTATTTCTATCTTCAGTGTCTTGCTTCATTTGTCCCTACAACAAACTGGGACACAGCACTGGAGGTAGTACTGTCACATGTGATGAGTCAGGTTTTGCAAGAGAAAACACCAACTGGGCTGCTATCCCATACATCTTTCATACTTAGAGTAGCAATCTGACTCTGATTATCACCCCCAAACCTCTCCCCACAACAAGAGGCCTTTACATATAAGGGTCTGCTGACTGTCCCATGTCAGTCACATGTTATTTGGAAGCCAATGACAGATCCACATGGCTCCACCACAGATGTTTTATCAGACACCTGCACTCCACTGCTCCAAGGCCAGTTCCCAGTAGGCTCCAACTGAATGGCATCTCTGTTCTACACCATTTTTATGAATTCCAGTCAATAAAGGAACTATCTGGATCAGTAATGATGAGCAACAGGAGATCGGATGGATCTCCAGTTCAGAAATTCCTGGTCATGAGAATTTCAAATATTTCACTGTATTGGTCTAGACATCATTCAAGGATGAAGTAGGTGGCACTGTGGGTATTGATTCTTTCAGGAACTATTAAGGGGTGAGAAAACTCCATTCAAAGAATAATATATATGAGAGAGTGAGATAGATATATATATATTAAATACATGTAAAAGTAGCAATAGATATGCAAATCCAAATTCTTAATGGAACATATACCATTCAAAGATCACAAAAATATTCATTTGACTCATACAAAATAGGGGTAGGAATGTGGCTCAGTGTTAGAGTGCCCCTGACTTCAATCCCTGGTCTCTCCCCGCCAAAAAAAAATGGGACTGAGTAAATAGCTCAGCATGTAGAGTGCTTGCCTTCTAAGTATGAGGCCCTGGGGTCAAACCTCAGTACAGAGATTGAGAGAGAGAGAGATAGAGAAAGAGAGAGAGGGGGGGAGAGGGAGAGAGAGATTGAACTTGCATGTAATTTAAATTCAAGTTAGTTTCACTTCTATTTTTTCCTGCCACACCAGAATAAAAGAGTTTCCTGAAATGTTTGGAATGTTTCTGTGGGTTATTTATTTATTTATTAATTTATTTATTATTTACTTTTTTGTATTGGTGTTGAGGATCGAACCCAAGACCTTGCATGTGATAGGTGAGTGCTCTATCACTGAGCCACAACCCCAGCCCCTTCTGTGGGTTATTTTAATGAAATGGTCTGACCATAAATAAGTAAATAAACAAATTAATTAATAAATAAATACACCCTCAATTGATGACCCATTACAGTTTTTAAAAATTTTTTAAATGGGACACATAGACCACATTTAGGAGAGATTCATTCTTTTTAATGTCACCTAATATTATTCTGCTTTTTTCTCATGTGAAAATCTCAGAATGATAAATTAAAATCTTTAAAAAATGCCCTCCAGTTCTTGAAGAAAAACATTATAAATGATGCATACATTTGAAATAAAACATGGGGAAATAATGATTAATAATGCTGAAAGTAGTGTTTTTAGATGAACCAAAATTTCTCAGTTTTCCATGAATCTGGGTGCTTGTTTCATAAATTTTGAAGAAAAAAATTATTTAAGCAAGAAGAAATAGAATGCCCACCATGTTGTATGAGGATTGATATCAGAAAAAAATCGTTTTTGTGTGCCATCTTAGAAGTTTACTGATGGTTTTGGGCAGAACATGGAGCATAATGCATTTAGAATAGGCTTTGGAAAAGGCATCCTGACTACCATATGGGTTCACTTTATTCTTTCTGTGACCCATCCTTTTTCCTTCAAATTCAATAAGGAATCACTCCTGGGACAAAGGACTTTGTAGAAGGTGTTCCCACAAGTGGGATTCAAGGTCTTTTACTTTTGAAATAGACCTTAATTGTGCTCATTAACATCTTTCAGTTAGCCACCAGGTGTCTTTGAGTGAGGCCCATTATCTGCATTACATGGTCATTATTAAACTTATTCTCTGTGAACAGAGAACCCTAGTTTTGGATATGTGAACAGAGAGTTAGAAAACTACGGGTTTATTCTGAGACCTATGGAGAGATAAGCTGAAGTTCTGGATTTCAGGTTTTTGTTCTGGATTTGAGATACTGCTTCTGCTACATTTAAAAATCTCAGGACTCATGAAGAGAATGAGTTAAAAGCCAGCATCATCAAATGTGTGAGGCCCTAAGAACTTCAAAGTGACAATGTTTCTAAATAAAAAAATTAAAAAAGGATGGGAATGTGAATCAGTGGATGAACACCTCTGGGTTGAATTTCTGGTACCAAAAAGAAAACAACAAACAAACATGCACACACACAAAAAAAATAATAAACAAACAAACAAACAAACCCTCATGAGTAACAACCCTAAAATCAGCAGCCTATCTCATGTTTGAATACAACAAATGGAGTTGTGGTTCTCTGCTGGTAATTATCTCAGTCTTCATTATGCATTCTGGAGACATGCTGGAATCATGGGACATGGAAGCCCACAAAGGGCTTTAGAAAAAAGCTGGAAACACCTTACAATTATGGAACAAAATGCCCAGGTTTTCAACTGTTGATCTAAGCCTCACTAGACTAGTCAGAGGGAGGTGAACGCTAAGTTACCACAGAGAGACCCTCTGGCCACAAGACTCTGGAGAGGACCATGAGGACTCCCTAGCCATGACTACCAGTTTCCACCATTGCCACTTCTGTCAGCTTTAAGCCACCTTCCTACCCAGTCTCAAGATAACAAGGCACACTTACCATTTCCTGGATCTCAGGGTTCTCAGTGTTCTCCCTGTGATTTGTTTTCAGTTTCTGCATAGCACAGACACCTGGGCTTGGATCCAGGACAGAAGCCTACAAAAAGATTGAAAAAACGGTGGGCTCCAGACACCAAGGGAACAGAAGATTGTGGACGTCCTCTCGAAATCACCAGCTGCATGAGGGTTGGACAGTTCTCACCTAAGAGACTGATTGGTCAAGGCTTCGTGCCCTGCCTCCAACCTTAAACATTACACTTAACATTATCACTTGCTATATAATAACAGGGAGGCATCATTTAATCTTAATGCCTTCACATTGTAGGGTCTAAGTTTTAGATAGAAGAAGACCATCACTTGTCTTTGGCTATGTGGGCCTACAGATACCTGATGTTAAAAAATCTACAGAATTTGCAGTTATTGAATGAATTAATTTGGGAGTATTATGACTATGGGTAATTAATTTTTTCTTTTATTTACCTTTTTTATAGACTTCACAGGATGTTCTACCTTTGTAATAAGAATATTCCCTTTCAAAAAAAATTTAATACAATTAAAAGTAAATTAAGACTTGGAATGGATTTAGTTTTTAGTAATCAATAAAAAAACTTCGGGGCTCAGAAGGGAATATAGTACATGGGTTGAAAGTTTGCATTTTAGAGTTATGCTTTTCTGAGTCTGAATTCTATCTCTGCCTCTCCTACTTAACAAGGAACACAGCTCTCTAGAGAATGGTGTTGTAAACCTCAAATACAATAGTGCTTGCAAGGTACTTGGCACTCATAGTTAGTTTCAAAGGATAGTTGCTTTTATAATTACCTTAAAATCTAATTTTAATAAAATGAACAACCTACAAACTATTAGACATTTCACACTTTGTACTCTTTTTGACAATAAAATATTTCTACACCTTTAACTCATACTTGGACCTGGGCAAATACTCACTCAATTTATATTGTATTTTCCACTTAACATATTATTCTAGGGTAGTGAAAAAGGCAACAAGTTCTCATGGCAACGACAAACATGTCTACCTGGAAGTCATCTTTGATAATGGGAACTTGAAACTACTCATTCCTTTAAATAAGAAACACAACCCTTCATTTGAAATACAAGTTATATTATACTCACAAACATATGGACAAAAGTGTTAGGGAATAATTGGTTGTGGTTGTTTTTCCTTTTCTGTGAAGGTGAGGATTAAACCCAAGGCCTTACAATTGCTAGGCAAGTGCTCTACCACTGAGGTATACTCCCAGTCCCAAATATATGTATTGCATACAATCTCTTTAAAAAATCTCTTATGTATGTCATTAGTAACAAAATATGCTTATTACAAGATGAATTTTTTTTCAGAGTAGAAATTAGAAATTTATTAAAGGACAGCAGAAAAGACTTCTCCCGGAGGAAGAAGGGGACCCAAAAGGTGGGAATCCGTGGAAGGGCTGTTCTTTCCCCTTTTTATAGTTTTGGTGATGGAATATAGGTTGAAGGGGTTAGGACACAGGTGGGCCCAATTATCACCTTTTGGGATGGGCTTATCATTTCTCTAGGATGGGCTATCTCCAAATCTGTTGGGGGCTGTTTCCTGAGCTCCATTAACATTTCTTTGAGGTGGACTTTGGCCTAGGGCCTTTTCAGGACTTCATTAACATTCCATGAATTGTCTTGTGTTTTCCCTGAGTCATTCCCAGCATTGCCTCCATTTTAGATTTCACTGGATTTTAGACCCGATTTACCTAACTACACTGACTACCTAACTTTAAATCTGGCTTCATTCTCCCCTCTAATTTGGGAACTCCTTACTGCTGTAAGCAAGGGGGCCGAAGAAAATCTTTCTGGCTTCTTCAGGATGAAAAGGGATGGTGTGGGGCAAGCAGTTTGGAATCTCCCTTTAAAAATCGGGTCTATCCAGTGGGTCCATGATAGAATTGTGATTGAGAAGTAATAGACTGGAAGGCCATTTGAGTGATGGGTGGTCTATAAGAGAAACAAGAATTCATTAGTACTGGAACCAGATTGATGCAGCAATAAATCCCATAGCACAGGAATGTGCCAATGAGTATGATGGCAAAGACAAAGACTAACAATGTTTTCCACCAGGAAGTACCAAGAACCAGGAGCTAAGATATTGTTTCCATGACAAAGGTGCTGAGGACATGGCTTCCATCTGAGCATGTAAATCTTTAAGGATATTCCTCACATTGCCAGAATTGTCAGGGGTGTAAACACAACATTTAACTTTTAGGGTTACAGATGTCCTTTTCAATAAGATACAGTTTAATAACTTAATGTCATCTGAGCTTGCAAAATCCTTTTACTAGTATGACCTCTGTGTCTAATAGAGAAATATTTAATTCTGTTACTTAGGGCTGGATAACCATACTAGCAAACATTAAGCCTACCTGCGTAGGTTAGAAATAAAGGCCTTGAACTAAAAACTACTCTGGCAGTTTCTTTTGATAGTAATCAGGCATTCCTGTCTGAGAATCTCTTTTGAAGCCTCCTGTTTACTTATTTATGGAAGTTACATTTAACTATTATTTTATTTAAAATGCCCAGGAGTAGCTGTGTTTTGGCTTTGACTGTCTTTGCTAAGTGTTTAAGATGAAGCAAGTCAAACTGACTTTTGTTTCTATCTATTGTTAACAGTCAGCTGAGTTTCCTTGGGAGTCCTCAGGAACTTGCAGCAGCTTCTCAGATCTGCTAGTGCCATTTGTGCTAGGATGGGTCCAGGCCTTGCTTGACCATGTAGCTTCCCTCGGAAGCATCAGGGATGTCTCCATTTTCTTATGACCCTCCTCTTCACAGCAAATGCACTGATTGGCTTTCTGTCCTCCACTGGTCTCATTAATCTCACTGGTAGGGAGGTTATGTGGCCTAGAGTTGCAAAGCTCTTTGGAAAAGTCCCCTATCTCCTGACTCAGACTGACTCAGAGGGCAAGAGCCAAATTTTTAATTTTAAAACTTAATCTTTTCTTAGTTCAATATTTATTTCCAGATAATCATATGAATAAATAAATCATGTATGCTAATTTTACGATATGCAATGTAAATAAATTGAATCATCTTCCAGAATAATTAAGATAAAATCCCTTTGCATAATAGCAATTTTTACCATCCAAATATCTAAAATAATAGCTTTCTTCATTTTCATACCTCTTAGTTAATAAGTAAGCTCATGTGTTTTAAAATAATTCTTAACCTTACTGATTGAATATAAGTCAAGGAAAAGTAGGATCTTTTAATTTGGCAATAGGAAGGAAACATTTAAAATTTAAAGGAAATTAAGCTTTTTAAAGTATTTCTTCAAAATTTCCCAAAATCAATATTACATAAGGTAAAATTTTTATCTTTCTGTTCTCCAAAAAAATACTAGTTCATCCTTAGTTACATTATACCCTAAAACAAAATCCTGATTCAATGAAATATGTATTTTTATCTTTAAGGGTTCTAAAATGGTAAGATATTTCTTACTGTTCATATAACTGGAAATATAATAATTATGCTTAAACATTTTCACTTTAGATTCTAGATTATAATATCTCGTATTTTCAAACACTCTCCTAGTAATTGAATTTCTACATTTATCTCAGTTTTTAAATACACATATTAATTAGTAATTCATACTTTAATATGTAGCATGTTATAATGAATTAAATGCTTAAAAATAACAAGACAATGATAGCGAGGGTATTTTAAATGTTCTAAATATTAGTATCTCCCATTTATATTGCTTTGCTACATAATTTAAGAAATGGAATTGCAGACTCAATATAGCATAGTGAATCTGTGCTACCTCATCATGCACAGATTTTTCTAGCTTCATAAATGACATTATGATCTTCGATTTGGATTTCACCTTTCTGTGTGCTAAAGAACTACATCTTGGGTTAACTGAATCTATTTCACAAGACTGTTGGAAAAAAAAAATTTCAAAGTGGCTTTATAGAAATATACTAGACAAATTTAAGATATAATCTATTAGAACTTAATTTTCTTTATTTCACAATGTTACATTACTGGAACTCATATGCCAAAATGCCCCAAGACAATTGATACAAATCCACTGAGAATATTACATTCAGAGAACTGTAATTACTGGTTAGTAATTCAATTTTCCTAAGAGGCAAATACTGGATCACTTGCTCTCCCAGAAAAAGAGAAAGGAAAAATTTTTAAATGAAACTTGAATATGTAACTTGGACATTTTACAAAGTAGTTCATATTTTTAGTTGTAATTTCTTCATGGATATGAACTTGATCTTCAGAGATAATATTTAAAAACTTAATTTTTTTTTACTATTAGAAATATGTCACTACAAAGAAACACATATTAAGCTGCATACTCTTAAGTACATATTATATCATTATGAAAAAGCATTTATTTTTCTCTTGCAAATTTATTATGTAAAGCCTAAAACAAAACAGCATTAAAATATTTTTTTACAATAACTCAGGACCTTTTCTTAAGTGTATTCTTAAGTTCTTAAAAATTTCTAAAATCATTATTTATCTTTAAAGATTTGTGAATATATTTAGCTATAATTAGAGAAGAATTTAATTTTGCTTTATAAAGTTTATGGAAATAATATCATCTCATGGGAAGGCTGGAATATTTTAATATCTGTCTGACTTTTGTTGTGTGTTTTCTGCATCTGCAAAGGTAAATGTAACTCAATAGTTCTTGTTTTATAAGCTAGCAATGAATTTGTAAAATTGGAGAGACCATTAAGTGTATTTCATACAAAAAAATAGTGTTAGATCTATACATATTCTGGACCCTTTATCATGTAGTTTTTGTACTTTGGACTTTTCAGATATTTTCTATTCCATATGATGATTCAGTCAAATGTGAAACTTCTTTGAAATTCAAGGTATTACATGATTTCTTCTATATAAAATATTTTCTTTAGAAAATTTTACATAGCCTTATCAAGTCTGAAACCAAGGTTGTAATTTTAAAATGGGAATGAATACTTTATGTTGAATTTATTATCCCACAAAAATAATAATGCATAAATATCATGTTTAAACAATCATGGATAAACCTTCTATAAAGGCAAATCTTAATGTGTCTATTCATTGGGAGCACACTCTCTCTCTTATAAGAAACAATAGAGCAAATGCAGAGATTTTCCTATACAAATCGAGACATGCCTGATTGAACTGTGAGAAAGTCTCAGGAGATGTCTTCCTAAAATATCATCTGTCAAGAAACTTTAGCTTTAAAGACTGGAATTGAAAGATCTCAGGCCCACCCATGAGGAACTCATGTTTACATATCTGTGCCTGACAGTTGGCTGGGTGTAAGAGCCAGAATTCAGGATAGGCCCAAAGAGGAGCAGATTCATATTTCTGAAATCTCCTCTCTCCTTGACAGAAAAATATTTAACTGTAACTTGATATTGTCTATAATGTCATTTCCATATACCTTTTGAAAAAGATACCACCAGGAAACAACTAAAGATTCTATAATACATTTCTCTGTTTTTTTGCAACAAGGTGAATTCACCTTCCCATGGCTTTCTCAAGATCATAAATAAAAAGCACTGCATGAGAATACACAAAGAAAGCAAAGTAAACTAAGGACAAGATGAATTTCCTGTCTATATTCTTCATGGTGGTAATTTCTTAGAATATAATGATGTAATTGTTTAGTTTCATCTTTAAGTATTGAAATTGATGAAAAGAATTTGACAACACATAAAAATATGTAAGCTAGTATGTGACTAGAGATTGCCATGTAAACTAAATGAAATGATTAAATGTAAAAATGAAAATGTAACAGGACTTATATAGTCTTTGTGTTTTAACAAATTACAATTTACATTTTGGGTATATGTGGATATTATTGTACGTGTACCTTAAAAACATTAATTTTCTGAGGGCAGACCATTAATTGCGTCCAATTCACTCTTAACATGAATTGTAAACTCTCTATTATTCAATCTTCCCTCAGTCTGATAGCTGTGAACTCCCAGGTTATCATGAGTATGGCTAAGATGCACTGTGCAGTGCTCATTCAACAATTTGCTGCTGTGGTGCTTGAGTTCCTGTGGTTCTTGATGCCTGAGGTAGTTTTTATTCTTTTGCCCAGCTTGCATTCCATACTTTCATCAAAGTTTTAGAGATGTATCTCAATGCCATCTAGAAAATATCTATTTCTTAGTACTGGACCCCAACAACACATTGCAGTAATATGTTAAATTTATAAATCATTCAAAGCCTGTAGTAAGTATTTCTAAGAAGGACTGGAGATTTGTAAACTCACAGAAATGCAATAATGTATTATTGATTTTTGTTAATGATATGCTCATACTGATTACAAATTTCAAAGTGTTATAATTGAATATGACATGTAGTAACAATACAGTTACATAGAAAATGACAAGTAAATCAGTACTATGTATAACTATTTCTAATTTACATGGCAAGTTTGAGGCTAAATTTATTTGAATTTGCATTTGTCTATCCAATAGATAACCAAATTGTTTTTTCAAGCTTTGTGTGTATGTGTGATGTATGTGTGATGTGTGTATGTGTGTGTGTGTGTGTGTGTGTGTGTGTGTGTGTGTGTGTATATATATATATATATATATATATATATATATATATATATATATATATTTCAAAATATTTGTATATACTCTCACACTCTAAATAATATTACATAATATTATTGTGGTAATTTTGCTTACTAATGAATAATTAACAACACATATGATTTATATCAGAATATATTCTTGAAAATGTTCTGTAAAATATTTTAGCTGCTTAATTTAAGAGTATGAGCAAAGCTGAAATTTAAAATTTAAATTCCAGGTAAGATTATGATACAGTAATTAAAAAAAATACTATGTTAACAAAAAATATAAAATGGCCCAGGAATTTTTAATGATTTGTGTGCAGACCTTTGTAGTTAACCTCAGAAACACAAATCTGAGCTAGATGTTTTTAAATAGCAGATGATTATTAACCAACTTAAAATCTAATGGAAATTTGTTCATAATTGTCTATTATATAAAAGCAGTGCTCTTTATAGTTTGAATCTGGTGCTACCAGAATCATTACACTAGGAAAAATACTAACAAGCATAAGCTTATTCTAACCTATAGATATTTTCTGACATGTTGCTCACCATCTCTAGCAGTCATAGAAATGCAAAACAAAATCACCCTAAGATTGGCAGCCATTAGGAAGTCAAACAACAACAGGTGCTGGCGAGGATGTGGGGAATAGGGTACACTTGTACATTGCTGGTGGGACAGCAAATTGGTGCGGCCAATTTGGAAAGCAGTATGGAGATTCCTGAGAAAGCTGGGAATGGAGTCACCATTTGACCCAGCTATTGCCCTTCTCATACTATTCCCTGAAGACCTTAAAAGAGCATACTACAGGGATACTGTCACATCGATGTTCATAGCAGCACAATTCACAATAGCTAGACTGTGGAACCAACCCAGATGCCCTTCAATAGATGAATGGATAAAAAAAATGTGGCATTTATACACAATGGAGTATTATGCAGCACTAAAAAATGACAAAATCATGGAATTTGCAGGGAAATGGATGGCATTAGAGCAGATTATGCTAAGTGAAGCTAGCCAATCCCTAAAGAACAAATGCCAAATGTCTTCTTTGATATAATGAGAACAACTAAGAACAGAGCAGGGAGGAAGAGCAGGAGGAAAAGATTAACATTAAACAGAGACTTGAGGTGGGAGGGAAAGGGAGAGAAAAGGGAAATTGCATGCAAATGCAAGGAGACCCTCATTGTTATACAAAATTACATATAATAGGTTGTGAGGAAAATGGGAAAAACAATTATTCTAACCTATAGAGATTTTATGACATGTTGCTAGTATAAACATAGTGGTTACTTATTGCATGAGGATCAGAAATAATTGGCAAGCACTTTACATTAACTGTTATTATTATTTGCAAAAAGTCAAATATAAATGTCAATACACACACATATATTCTGTGATAAAATTTCTATGATCTTACATTTATTTTTGTTTTCTTTATAATGACATTTATTTTAACATCTTCTATAAATCAGGCAACTGTAAGAACCACTTACCCCCTCGCACGTATGAAAACACTTGCCTGTTAACTGATAAATACCTGGCACTTAGAATGTACCTCATTCATTTAATGAGCTCAAAAATAACCTTTGCAAGAAATAACTGGTGGGGCTGTGGTATTCAGTGATAGGGTTTTAATCCTCAGCACCACATTAAAAGAAATAAATATAGGAAAGGTTTTGTGCACATGTATATCTAAAAATATTTTTTAAAAATAACTGATGGTTACATTATAACACTACTTTTCAACTTTATTTTGTTCAACAACCTGAGTTAGCATGCCCTTATCAACCTTCCTGCCTATATCAATATAGTGTTTCACAGATAAACTTTCACTTCTCACATGAAGTTCCCTTTCAGAAGAAAAATGCATCCTATTCCCTGGTTCCTACACTCATTGACTTTTTTTTTCTTCACTAAATCTAAAATTCCTGCCAATATAAGATTTAGAAAGCCACATGAAGCCTGAGAACTGAAATTGTAGCAGTCTTGAACTCAGACAGTTAGCATGAAAACCAAAGAAGGCACTGACCTCCTGGTGGACTCCCCAGAAGCACCCAGTTAGGAAAAATGAGCTAGGCTTGACATCACTGACCATCCATTGTTCCTAGCTAGGTTCTTGAAACCTTCTATTCAATGCCTTTTCCTTCAGTTCTAAAGCAAACATTCAAAACTTGAATAAACTAAAATTTCCCTCAGCAAAATGATTCAATAACTTCCATGATATCAAATGTTTTCTTCTTTAACTAAAGTGATCAATATTAGAAAATGGGAGGGAGAGAATAGTGTGCATAACAGAATGAAGACAAATAGAATGAATGTGTTCTCTCTATATTATATTTGATTTTTTTAAAAAAAATGGTTTTATCAATACTCAGATCTGTCCTGAAGGTTTGCAAGCTCACTTTGCCACTGAGATAGCCCTAGTCCACAGAGAAGAAAAACTGTCTAATAATTTAAGGTGAATATCAGAGATGCAGTATAAATCATACCATCATTTTCATTTTAATTCAAGACAAAAGTAATATTTATTTTCTCTGTGTCCCATAGATGCAATACTCTTGCAATTATTAAGTTCCTTAGGTGATTATATAATTCCTCAGAGTCTTACTCCTACATGGGAAAACTAATTATTGCATAAATGTCAATTTTTTTAGAATTAATTTATAAGAGTTGTCCTAGATTGGAGAATATAACAATTGAGATTTTTTAGGTTTTATTTTATTTCTGATTGATATAATAGGATGTTTAAACACTTGTATACATTGTATAATCATAGATTCATGGTAAACAACAAATCCTTCTTAAATATTTATCATTTCTTAAAATTAGAACCTTTAGAATTCTCCCTTCAATTCTTTATACATTATTGCTAAGTCACTCTACTTTACAATAAAACTCCAGAAATTATTCCTTTTAACTATAAAACTATTCCCATTGACAACTTCCCTACCCCTTCTAAATCTTGCCTAACCACTGTTCTACTCTCAACTTTTAGGAGATCAACAGGTTTAGAGTTTATTGTTTTTCACTGAGTCTTTTTACTGAAAATAATGCTTTTACATTTTATTTGAAATAGAGATAATAGATAATAAATCTTGAGAGCTTCTGAATTAGATCATTTAAATAAACAACTCATTTTAAAAACATAAAAAATGGGTAACAAACAAATAATCTTAGAGAAGATATTACTTTAGATGTGGATACAAATGTGCATGTCCAAGTGTGTACACATGTTCATGTACACAGTAAAAAAAAGAATTTCAGTGGCTGGGGTTGTGGCCAGTGGTAGTATGCTTGCCTAGCACATATGAGGCACTGGGTTCAGACCTCAGCACCACATAAAAATACATAAAACAAAGGCATTTTGTCCAACTACAACTAAAAAATATTTAAAATAAATACATGAATAAATACATAAATAAATAAAGAGAATTGCATTTCAATACAAAGAAGAGGATTTTTTCAGTGAACAAATTTGCTCCATTTGAAAATCAAATTAGATCTTGATAACATACCCTAATTAATCCCAGATGGATTCAACATTTTTTGTGGGTCACCCAACCAGCTGTGATTACAGGTGTGTGTCAGTGCATCTGGAAGACTCAACACTTAGATGACAAAATTAGAATCAAAGAAGTGAAATCAAAGAAAAAGGTGTGGATAACTAACATTGGAATAACTAATTTTGCAATTGAGAAGAAGGTTGTAAGACTAGGAATAGAGGAGAAATTCACAAGTTCATTATATTTTGCAGTATAAATAATAAAACATTAGAATCACTGAACATACTCATTTGGAATAAAAGAAATAAAAAATATAGATAATGTCATATATACATATATATATATATATATATATATATATATATATATATATAATGTCATATATATATATATATTATCTATTAATATATATATATAGATAATGTCATCTATATATATGACATTATCTATAACTTTTCCCTATATACAACCTATAAATATATAAATATTTTACATAAATTTATATATGTATGTGTATGTATACATATATATCTTACTAATTTAAATTTATATATGTATGTGTATATATATATATATATATATATATATATATATATATATATATATATATATCTTACTAATTTGCTTAGGGCCTTACTAAGTCTCTAAGCCTGGCTTTGAACTTGTGATTATTCTGCTTCACCCTCCTGAGCCACTGAGTAAAACAAGATTTTGATGCCATTTTAAGCTATCAACTTTCTGTTTTTTATATATGCAGATAAATATATGTGTATATGCATATATATTTAACCATCATTAAAGAAAATAAAAATAAAGTTAAACTGATATAAGAATTTTCACTTCCTAAACTTTCTGAAGAAAAATTTGCCAAAATTTTGGAGTATGTGTGTACTATTATTAAACTGTATAATTTTGATCTAGTAATTCCAATTTCAATCATTCTTGATATTCAGGTTAAATATTTATATAAAAATGTGTTCTATAATTTAATTTGTATGAATTACAAATAATAATCTATTGGTTAATATCTTACACCTTATTACTATGATAGTATATGGCAAAATAGTTTCAAAATATTTTTGAAGATTATTGATCTGCAGAGACATTAGATTACAAGTGCTCAAGTTAAAAAAGTATAAAATATGTTCATTGGGTGTTTGGTCATATATAGACATATAAGCATATAAGCTTAAATTTACACTATTTTTGTATTTAAACAGAAGTCTTCATAAACACACCTTACATAGAGATGTATGATAAAACACTAAAATACAAGCCATGTTAAACTTAAAATACAGGTGAATTTATTATCATATTAATGGTTTTTGTTTTTCAAAATGCTAATTGAAGGATATTTAAAAACTTCTTCACTTTTTAATAAAAGTATTGTTGGAAGACTGTATGATAGAGGTTGTCTAAGTAATTCTTTCATGATGAATTGAATATACGTTGGAGGCTATGTATGAAAATGGGCTGTCTCTCTGAACTCATGAAGGAATTTAATTACAAAAATCTTATGTCAATGATATTAAAGAAGGTAGAAACTAATTGGACTATGGTGTTTAGTGGTAGGGCCCTTGAAAAATGATTAGGTTTGATTCCTTCATTAGGATGGACCCCGTTCGATGGAGTTCTGGTGGTTTTATAAGGAGAAAGAGATAAGATATAGATTTGAGAGATAAACAACATGGCGCCTGCCATGTTGTGATGCATCCAAGAGGGACTCCTCTCAGAGCCTTAAACTTGTAAAGATCTGAAATATCTGAAAGATGGAATAAATGTCCATGACCAGAATGCTGATAGAAATACAGACAGTAAGGACCATGCTGATGAGAACTCAGATGCAAATGAAGACTATTCTACTGGAAACTGGAATCAACAATTGTCACACATCTGCTGTGAATGTGGCTGAACTGTGTCCATGCTCTAAAGCTTATGGAGGGCCAAATCTAGAAGTGATGGACTATAATATCTAATGAAAAAAATATGTAGTCAAAACAGCATTCAGGCTTCTTCCTGATTACTTTCAATTGTATTCTATAGAACTTGGAACCAATGGGATAATCTGAAGCTGAAATGTATAATTTAAAAGAGAAATATGGAGAATTCACAGCCTGTTTAGGGAAGGAGTGAGGAAAAGCACATTTATGACAGAAGGGTAGAGTGGAAAAACCACTTTCTAAATGGCATGTGCTCATTAGTAAGACAATTGGGAAAAAGCCTAATTTCTTGACCACTGAGCCACATCTGCAGCCCTATTTTGTATTTTATTTAAAGACAAGGTCTCATTGAGTTGCTTAGCACTTTTTAAAAAAATATATATATTCTTTAGTTTTAGGTGGACATAATATCTTTATTTTTCTATTGTGATGAGCATGGAATCCTGTTCCTCACATGTGCTAGGTGAGTGCTCTGTTGCTTGATCCACAACCCCAACCCTTAGTGCCTCACTTTTGCAGAGGCCAATTTTGAACTCACAATACTCCTGCCTCAGCCTCCCGAGCAGCTGGGATTTCAGGTGGGCATCACCGTGCCTGGCTTTATCTTATGTTTGAGGTGAGGTCTTGCTTATGTTGTCCAGGTTGGCTTCCAACTCCTGGGCTCCAGTGATTCTCATTGTCACAGCATCCTGTACAGCGGGGACAGCGGGGACTACTAGGTCATGCCATCATGACTGCCTTCTTATTTTTTAAACAAGGCTGTCCGGAGCTGGGTCTGGGGCTCAGTGGTAGAGCTGCTTGCTTAGCTTTCATGAGGCACTGGGTTCGATCCTCAGCACCACCTAAAAATAAGTAAAATAAACATTAAAAAAATACAACAACATGATTTAAAAAAACAAACAAGCAAGATTGTTCTGATGTCCCAATTTAACAGATGAAGCTGTGGAGGCTGGGGCTGGGTAACTTGCTGTGGCAGACGCTGTGGGTGCTCCACCCATGACCCCCACCTATCCCGCTCAAGGCTCTGACGGTGCAGTGGGGATAGAGAGCCGAGCTATGTCATTGGTAGAGGCTGGGACACATACACTGGCAGAGGCTAAGCCACTTTCCTAAGTTTCCCCACTTGTCCTGGGGAGTCTGTGTCTTGCAGCATGACAGATGAGCCATGTCTTGCAGGCATGGTGGACTGTGTGTGGACAGTCAAGGGGGTGGGACTGGAATGAGGGTGAGCAGGAGAAAATAAGGTCCCTGTGGCCTCCAGTTTTCCCACTGTCATTACTGGGTTTGAGAAGCCTAAGCCATCCTGTGTTACAGAATCAGAGCCCCAAGCCTAGCACCCCACTTGCCATCCCAAGCAATCCTCCCTGGGAAATCTCCAGTGGGGTGTGCCGGCTGGGTTTTTTTGTTTTGTTTTGTTTTGGTTTGGGGTTTGGTTTGGTTTTTCAAACACAAATCAACTAAAACAAACACATAGCAATTAAAACCTCCAAGTGAGGGCAGCCACTGTCCTCGGGCAGAGGGTGAAGCACAGTCGGCCCCTGGGAAGCTTGACCTGTTGTTCTTCATTGGAACATGCTGGTGGCCAGTGGACTTGTCTGTGTTTCGAGTGTCAACAAAAACAAGTTGACTTACAAAGTACTAAAGTCCCAGATGTGGTGTCACACACCCGCAATCCCAGTGACTTGGAAGGCTGAAACTGGGGGATCGCAAGTTCCAGGCTGCCTGGACAACTCAGTGAGGCCCTGTCTCAAAAACAGTAGGGGCCACACACGTGTGGGAGGCTGAGATGGGAGGATTCCAAGTTCAAAACCAGCCTCAGCCTCGGGAAGGTGCTAAGCAGTCAGTGAGTCTCTGTCTCTAAATAAAATACAAAATAGGGCTGGGGAGGTGGCTCAGTGGTGGAGTGCCACTGAGTTCAATCCCCTCCCAAAATAACAGAAGGGGCTGAGGGTGTGGCTATGTGGTCAAGTGCTTCTCAAGCAGGTGTGGCCCTGGGTTCACATCCAGTACCAAAAAGAAAGAGGGAAGAGAGAGAGAGAAAGGAAGGAAGGAGGCAGAGAGGAAGGGAGGGAAAGAGAAAGTTCTGAAGTGGTGCTGAATGAACGGGTTTGAAATTGTTACCAACACAGACCACAGCGCGGTGCAGTGACAGGAGGAAGATGTCTGTGTCTGTCACACATGTGGTCGAACATGCAATTGCCTATTACCAGTCATCAGAAACTAGAATGGCGGTGGCCTCTGGGAAAGGCAGGAGGGTGGCTGAGGGTTGTTTTTAATTTTGTCCCATAAGCATTCATGAGCAGTCAGTGTTTTTAAAAGTGTGTGTGTGTGTCCTCATTACAAACCTCTGCCCCATCCCCAGGGTGCCCATATTCCCTTGGGGACAGGGTATTGTGGTGCTCCACCTCGACCCCCTCTCTCCAACCTGTCCCTGCTGGGTGGTGGGGCCCTGGAGAAACTCTTGGCCTCTCTGGACTCCCATTTCCCTGTGGTACAAGGTGAGACTGGACCAGGTTTCCCCCAAGACCCCTCCCATCCCAATGTCCCATTTGCTGTGACTTGGTAAACCCAATCCAGGGCCCAAAGCTGGTCTGATGTGCAAAAAACCTCTCCACCCAGCCCACCCCACGACCCCGATCTAGGCCGCTGAAGCCTCCCAAGATGTTGGGACAGCACACCCAAACAGCAGCAGTGCTTGGGCAGGTGTCCCCGCCTCAAGGCAGCCTCTGCCCCGCCTCTGCTGCCAGCACCCTGACTGTGCCCTAAGACCCAACTATTCCCTGTGTGGACCTTGAGGGACTCTCCCTTTTAGCGCAGGATAGTGCATATGCTTCCCCAAGCCCTTGTTCTGCATCCCAGGGACACAGCGACACCAGGACAAGGGATTCTCCCCACGATGGGGTTCCCTAGAGGGGGGTCCATTCTTTGGTCCCCTAGGGTCTGGAGCCAACCAAGCCCTAGTCCTCCTCCCATTTATCCCAGCAGCTCTCTCCGGCCAGGAAATCCCTCTTGGGCCTATGTTGTCACCTCTGTCATGTGCACCCTGAACCCTGATGGACAGGAGAGCTCCCTGTTTCTAAGACAGCCGCTAAGACCAAAGCACATCTCCACACACATCCCACCCAGGAGCCACCTGGGAAGGGTGATCTCAGCAGGCCCGAGAGCCTACAGCCCTCCACTCTGCCCTGGAGAGTCAGGCCCAGGCCCCACCTGGCAGAAGAAAGCAATCTCTTCCTGCCTGGAGGGCTATGGGGCTCACTGAGAACCCACTTTTTTTCCCTGGAGCCCAGAGCACTCAGGAAGCAGCGAGCACAGGAAGGGCAGCCTGCTCCCAAGGACTGGACAGAGGCTGCCAGGAGTTCCTGGCTGGTTCCAGGCTCCTCCAGCCATTGGTAACCCAGGCCTGGGATGAACGAAGCCTTGGAAAAAGTCACAAGCTGTCCTCAGCAGCTGAGGACATTGGCCAGAGCCTATAACATTAACCTTTACAGATATCACCTGTAAATGGGAGGATTCAGCCCCTTTCCTGAGAGGAGCTGCAGAAGGGATGAGCTGCAGGGGGAGCCTGGCAGAGGAGGTTACACTTGCCCTTTCCATCAAAGGGACTCAGGCTGGGAGTGGGAATGGACAGGGATTCTCCTTTCTCAGTTGGGAGAACCAAGACTCAGAGAGAACACGCTGGGTCCTGAGAACTACAAGAACCCCCATTCTTCAGGTTTCTCGTAAAAACCATAGCAGTTGTCTGGGCTGCAAAATGTGGCTTGTGGAGCTCGGTGAGCAATTGTTACACCTGCAAAGAACCACAAGGGTCTTTTGACTCGATGGGCCTCACGTGCATCTCCCTATCTTATCCAAGGGCAGCGCACAGCACCACTGACCCTTGCTGTGCAAGAACTCAGTCCAGGGCTGCCAGATCTCCTGATCACCTGGAGCCCGGGAGCCCAGCCCGGGTCAGCCCTGGGGGAGGGAAGTCTGGTCCTGAGCACAGAGCCTGAGGGGGACTCCCCTGTGTGTGCCGATGGCCTTCAAGGAGGGCTAGTGCAAGAGGTGGCAGGGTCTCCCAGGGCACTGGCCTCCCCTTTGCTGCAGGACACCTCTCTACACCCACCTCCTCCCAAGCCACCTAAGGGACAGAAAAAGTAGTTAGGGCCTCACTGTCTGCAATGACACAAACATGGGCTCTTGTCTACTTGTAGCTGTGTGACCTCTGCCTAGTTACTCAGCCTCTCAAATCTTTACTTTCTTCATCTGTAAAACAGGGGAGGAGAGCCTCTCTTTGTAGGAGAATAATGCTGTTCATCAAATTCTATCATACCTATCTATAAGCACATTATGGTTTCAGAAGCCTTGGCGCATGCCTGTAATCCCAGCAGCTCACGAAACTGAGGCAGGAAGATCACCAGTTTGAGGACAGCCTCAGCAACTTAGAAGACCTTGTCTCAAAAATAAAGGAGGTGGAGGCTGTGGATAGAATTCAGCAGTAAAGCACCCTGGGTTCAATCCCCACTACCACAAAAGAAATAAAAATAAAAAAGGTATTGTCCCTTTTCTGATGTAATACACCTCAAGGCCCTGGCTATGGGGTTAACACAAGTAGTTACCTGGGAGTTTTCCAACCCTGGATAAACAGGGAGTCACCTAAGCAAAATCTGATGCCCAGGCCTAATTCAGAAAGGAGAGAAGGGAGACAAGGCAGCCCACCTCTCAGCCTTGCCTTGGCTTAAAGTGGGAAACCACTGATCTAGTCTATTGGCCTCCAGACAGATAGGGAAACTGAAGCACAGAGAGGTGGTGTGACTGGAGCAAAGTCACACAGCAAGCAGGAAGCAGGGCTGGACCAGAAGTTCCATGCTGACTCCTGCCTGCTGCCCCAGCTCATCTAACCCTTAGTGTGTTAGCAACACTCAAGGCCTCCAGGGCCAGACACAAAAGGGGCAAAGAGGACTCGGCTGCACTCCGGAGTCATGGAAACTGGCAGGACAGTGCCAGCGATCCTTGCTGTGTAAGAACTCAGTCTGGGGCTGCCAGATCTCCTGGTGACTTTGAAGGACAGTTAGAAACCTGAGTTTTTGTGCAAACTTTCCTGAATCTTAAGAATTATGTTCTAGGGCTGGGGTCGTGGCTGAGTGGTAGAGGGCTCACCTAGTATGTGTGAGGTACTGGGTTCGATCCTCAACACCACATAAATATAAAATAAAGATATTGTGTCCACCTAAAACTAAAAAATAAATATAAAAAAAGAATTGCGTTCTAATTCCAAGCAAATTTTTTAAATATTTATTTTTTAGTGGTAGTTGGACATAATACCTTTATCTTATTTATTTATTTATTTACTTATTTATTTTTAATGTGGTGCTGAAAATCAATCCCAGGGCCTTGTACGTGCTAGGCGATCACTCTACCGTGGAGCCACAGCCTCAGACCCCAAGCAAATTTTAAACCTGAACAACCAACCAACAAAAACCTGGAGCTAGGTGCGCTTCTCTGGTTACCAGTTTGGGACCTCAGTTCAGGATTTCAGGGTAGGATCTGGGGATAATTTTTTGGCACCGAGTCAGGGTAACATGAGAGGTTCTTGGAAAGTATCTTTCTCTATAAATCAGTGTCTGGTCCTGGTGGCTCATATTCTGCTGTTACCTATTTGCTCCTGTGAGCCAAACAGTGCTCTCCCAGGATATTCTTGCCAAAAGGTTTTGAAGAGTTTATTACAAGTATCGTTGTCTGGAGAAAAGATTTAGGTACTGTCCTGGACCTGGAAGAACAGAAAAAATTAATGGAAAGTGCACTGCATCCCATGAGAGGGAGGAACAAAAAAGGCTGTGCTGTGGCATCTTCAGCCTCCCTCCATTGCTTCAGTGTGTAAGAGGGTAAACTGAGGCCCCTTGTGGAGCAGACCCTGAGGTCACATATCTATCTCAGAGCCCTAAGACCCTTCTTGCCCACTGGGTCAACAGTGACTTCTGACAGAATTACTGGATGCCTCTCCTGACTCCCTTTGCTTCCTGTGGATGCACCCACCATGCCCTCTGCTCCTTCATCACTGCATCTTCTGGTTCCTAGGTTGTGCTCACCTAAAGGGTCCCTGGTGGGATGCTGCTTCTAACGTGCTTCCCCTGTCTTCTCCCCATCCACTGTTCTTATGGGTTGGGATCCACTCACTCAGCCTGACTCTGCCTCACCAGCCCTGCCAAACGACTAAGCCCCACTATGTCCTCACCACTTTTTTTCATAGGCTCCACCCAGCATCTGGCCTCTTACCTGCACTGTTCTACAGAGCTATGCCCACTCCACCCATTTGATCTTCTAAATTGTGTCCATGTGGCTCATCTTCCACAGACATATTTAACACTCTGGGATTGCAGGATTTTCTCTCTAGCTCTGGAACCTTTGTAGTATGGCTTGTTTGATATAAGAATACCTCAATATTGTGGTTAACAATGTTTCTCAAAAGTTAAAAAATAACATTAAAAAAATCTGAGGATGAGGCTCAGTCGTTATGTTCCCCTAGTTTGAAACCCTTGTACAAATAAAGAAAGAAAGAAAGAAAGAAAGAAAAAGGAAAAAAGAAAAAAAAGAAAAAGAAAAAAAGAATAAAGAAAGAAAAATAGGCAAGTAAGAAAAAAATGTGGTTCCTTTTTCTTATGTTATGTGTTACAAATTTAGCATTCATGTTTACCTGTTGTGGAGGCTGTGAAAAGTCAGTCTTTCATACATACTTCCATGCCCACACGTGACCTTTTGCTGTAAGGCTATTGCTTTATGTCAAGGTCTATAAATTACCTGCCACCTCACTTAAATTGGAAATTTTTTTCAAATCCTAGGTTTCTCTGGTAGCAGGGTTCTTCTTCAGTCCTTGAAACCTGACTTCTTCCTTCAGTGCTCATTTAGTTTCAAGTATTTTTTATTGTTTTTTTTTTTTTTTTTTTCGAGAAGATACACTTGAAAATTGGGGACAGTAAAGCTTGCTTAATCTCACTTTCCCAATGGCCCATCAGTGCAGAAATGGAGATTGGGACCATTGTCAGCCTGTTGTGGAATAGTTCTCAGAAGAACCATGGGAGCCCTGAGATTTTGGACTTGAGTGTTGGCATCAAGAGAAAAGATACTCACTCTCTGTGGACATTCTGCAGCAGATGAGGGACTCTGGAGATGACTCAGGCCTAACTCTGTCCCAATGGCTCAGATTAGGTACTATAGAGGTTCTGTGTTGTACTTTCCTTCCATCCCCAGAGACCTGGAAAACAATTGGTGACAAAGATGGCTGGTTTTCCTGACCTACATTGTTCCTGAACCTGAAGACAATGAACAGTAAGCAGAACAAGGAGGAAAATCAAGGCATCTGTCTTTCCAATACTAGAAAAGTAAACCCATCAAATACTGAAAAATATTTCCTTTTACTTGAAAATCAAAAAGCCAGGTGATTGGTAGTCTGGACTGCTATGGCTATCCAGCTATTCCATCATGCCCCAGGGCCCTTCCTGTTTTTCATTGTGCCATCCATTTAATACAGCAATCAGGGGAAAAAGAAAAAGGAAAAAAAACAAAAACAAAGAGCTAGAGTCCCAGTTGCTTCCAATGTTATCTCATTGGCCAGCACAAAATCACAGAGACCCCTACCTGCAAAGGATATTGGGGAATACAGTTGTTTTTCACTTTTACTTTGGGTTTGTTTTTGTATTTGGTTGTGGGGACTGAATCTATGATTGCTTAATAACTGAATAACCATCCCCAAACCTTTTTAAATTTTAGAGACAGATTTTTAGGGCTTTACTAGATTGCTGAAACTGTCCTTAGACTTGTGATCCTCCTGCCTCAGCCTCTATAGTCACTGGGATTATAGGCATGTGCCATTAGGCCTGCCTGTGTTTTTTTAGGTGCTGGAGTTGGAACACAGAGACAGGCAGAAGTGAAATTTGTTTACTACTGAGCTGTAATTTCAGCCATAAACTTGTCATTTTGAATTATTAGCAACCCATTTTAAAAAAATATAAGGTCCCAGTGGAATGAATGAGGGATACCTGCCACCTGGACTTTAGCAACCAGTTGTGCTGGTGTGCCTTAGTGCAGGCCCAATGCATACTCACAGGGTGGCATAAAAAGATGGGCATCAAGTGAGGAATGGGTTCGGATGGGCTGTGAAAGGAGAACTGCTGGATAGGTGGCAGACTGAGATACTGTTCTTTCATGTGTTGTGATGGGCATCTCAGGTGGAGAAGCGGTAGAGGGTGAGTGCATTTTGGTGGTTACACAATGAGATACATCGCCATTTTTTAAAATATTTTTTCTTAAAATATTTTTTCTCCTGGGATGTCAGGTCTGCACCACTGAGCCAACTCTTATACAATTTTTAAAGTTATTTATTCCATGGTAATATTGATCTATTGAAACTTACAATATAAAAACATACTTATAATATATTCACTTTTTATAAATAAAGTTATAAGTATTAGAATATGTCATTTTTATAAAAATAGATGTCACAACACTTGTTTCCAGTGACCAAATATGACCCATAAAATGTTAAACACATATGGACATTTGATTTATATATTTTATCCTTTTTTCCATATTTATTATTGTAGACAAGTTCTAAACACTGAATGAGTGAATGCAGAGGTTTATGCCAATTTCCATAATTATTAATTGAGAAACATATTTTATTTTTCCTAGTAGTGGCATTTATTTTCCCACAAATACTGCATGTGGCATTTATGTGTTGAAGCTGAAAAGTTAATCACACAGAAACTGAGAACAGAAACACTTCCCGGATTTATGATAAGAATGAGAAACTGACTGATTGTGTGTAGGGAGTGCAAAAAACAATTAAGTCCAGAAAGTAACTCTTAGGTTTTAGAGCACAATAAGGTGATTACATTGTATAATAACTACTTAAATAAATCAAAATAGCCAGAACTTAGAAAGTTTCAAACACAGAATAATAATTTTAATGAGATGAAAATTACCCTGATCTGATAATTACACACTATGTACACATGCCGAGTTATAATAATGGGTCTCATATCCAAGTACAAAGAGCAGATTCCAGGTAAAAATAAAAATAAATAGAAGTAAATTCTTTGATGTTTTAGCCAAATATCTACATTACCTCAGATTTTTAAATGGTATCCTATGTTCATGAATGTTTCACTGTTTTGGTTTCCCTTACTGTCATGTCTTTTAGATCTGCAAGGTCTAAAGAGTCATGGAATGATTTAGACTTGTTTACATGGATTTCTCATGACTGTTATTTATTTTCAAAACTTGTTTACACTTTATTTTATTATTTTATTTTTATGCGGTGTTGAGGATTGAACACAGTTCCTCACATGTGCTAGGCAAGCATTCTACCACTGAACCACAATCTTAGCCCTGATGACTGGTATTTTTTAATATGTGGCTGGAAAAAAGCTAAAATACATACCTACTATTTCAGGTAGTTGACTTAAAATCCAACATGCCTTGTATAAAAAAATATATTCCATCAGATTAACATCAATTTTTTGTATCAATTTTATGCATGGTTTCTTTACTGGAGAAATGCATCGCTTACTTCAAGCAGATGAATATTGGGACTTTTATGGAAGTTTGTCTTGTAGGCTTGGGTCAAATTCTTGTCCTTTAATTTAAAAACCTTACAATGGAATGACTTTGAGTCTATCTGAACTGTGACTTTAATTACACCTTTATTCCAGATGACTAAGGAGAAAACAATAATAATACATTTCTACTGATATTAAATAGCTGGACTTTGGTCACTTAAGATAGTTTTTCTGGTCATGATAATAGCATATATGCAAGGTGGATAGCTACATTGGGGATTCAAAGACAGGCCTTAAATACTGTCAAAGAGCTTTCTACACATATTGCTAGAAAAATTTAATATCATGAAAATAATTTGAATCCACAACATATGTAGCCATTATGAAAAGAAAAGTTTTAAATCTATTAAATCACATAGATGATGAAGTACATAAATAAAAGATAATGGCCAGCATTTCTACTGAGTACTTTTTATTTCAGAAACACATCCATATTTGATCCTTGTTCTTCTTTCATACACAATAGCTCTAGAATATATGTAATAAGACTCCATATATGTAATACAAGATGATCAGATTTAGCACCAACATAACACTTGAACTCAATAAAAGACTACAAATACAAATTAAAAAATCATCTTAGAGGATATGCTTCTCAGTGTCATCTTAGATGATATATTAAAGGCATTAAGTCTGATAATAAATGGTCAAAAGATAGATCTAAAAAATACATCTATGTGCACACCTACTACATTGAGATTCATTTGAGAAGGTAGCAATTCTTTACTTTTGTACAATCATTCCATTTCAATTCATTGAAAATTGTAGAGTTTTCAATATATTCCTACTGCTTAATCAAGAAGAGAAAGATGAGATCAACTTAACACTCTACCTCAGAAAATCTCAAAAGAAGATAATATCAAGAAATATTTTGAGAATATATGGTAATTCTGAATCTATAAGAAAGGCTATGTACAGTGCGAGCACAGCTACTATTACACAATCCAGACATGATTTGGTAATAGTATTCGAATGGCACCTGGAGAATATTAGAGAGAGTTGATAATTGAAGTGGGAAAAATGTGTGTTGGGTGAATCCACATATATCCCTAGTAATAGGATAGGCTGAGATTGATAAAGATGACACTATTTGAAATAAGGGCTTCTGCTTCATTTTCTCTTAAGATATATACTATTAATATGGAATTTGAAAATAAAGATCAACAAAATATATTATTTTATTAGTATAAGAAACATTTCCTCTGAAGTTCATCTTGAGATCTCAGCTAACACCATAATTTTCTTCTGCAACTTCACATGCCTTTTCTAGCACAAGATCTAACCCAAGAACTTTACCATTGGTATCTTGGCCGTAACATATCTAGGGATGCTGATAATTATGGGGTTTATAGTTACAGATGTTTTTGTCTCAGAATTTTGGAGATGACGTCAAATATAAATTAATAATCTACTTTCACAGGTTTGGAGAAGGGGCTTCTCCATTTTTACCATCTGCCTGCTGAGTGTTCTCTATGACATACACCTCAGCCCCAGAAGCTCTTGCTTGGCAACGTTCAACCATATATTGTCACATCAGAGCCTGTGGTTCCTTGTTTCTTGTGGGTATTCTGCATGTATGTGACCTGATGTGATCTTATATTTATTACTGTATGCTGAATAATTATACAGATGCATTACTTTCTAAGGCATTTATTTTAAATATTTGGGATGTTCCAGGAATTCTTTTTATAGGGTTCATGTCCTCAGGTCTTTCTAAAATTCAATAAAAAGATAAACCTCTAACTAAAAAATAAATGATGTTATCACTATTAAAACGTAAACATTAATATAAATAAACAATATTTAAATCTCTCAGCCCATAGGTATAAGGACTTAGATTACAAAGATCAATTTTTTGGGAGACACAAACTACCAAAATGCATTGTGTCCTTGGTGATCATTGTACTGGGAAGAAACTATTGGTTTCAGCATTGGACTCTCACCAAGCCATAGATTTATTAAGGGTAGGACACTGATGTTTTCTTCTGTAACCATGACATGGTAAAAATCATATGTAAAAAGAAAAATAAATTACAGAAAGAGAAAATGGTTTCCACATAAAAAGAAGGCATTACCAGCATTCTGTAATAGTGCAAAGAATATCCAAAATGTGGCCTCTGTCTACTGGGGCATCTACAGAAAGCATGAACTTGTATACTTTCTGGCAGAAAAAAAAATGTTCTAATCTTCCAAAGAATTGGGCTTTATTACTTGAAATTATAAAAAGTAGCTATTGATAAAGCAATATTTCTTGCAGGACTGAACATTCAATGTACATTTGCAAGAATATAAAATAGATTCCCAGAGCTATTCAATACAGAAATATTGTTAATACATAAAGCTCAGGAATAGCCCAAATGTCCATCATTTGTTTAGTTCCAACTTTGGTCTATCTACACCATGGAAAGGTAAGATTTATGCATATGTGGGGGTGTTTTCCAGGTTGTTTCATTGAGTAATAAATAAGGGGCAGACAGGATATACAGGAGCACTCCGTTTTGGGTAAGAAAGAAATTTACCTAATAACTTATTATTGTTATTGACTCCTACCAGAATAAGAAACAGTAAGAATATATACTAAAAACAATTAAAACAGATGTTCATGAAGGGCAATGGGAAAAGTTTAGTGGGGATGGAATAGAGTTGAGTCTTTAACATGGGTTTATATTTGAACCACATAAACAACAACCATGTTGAAAACATAGAATTAAATCAATATAAAAAATCAAGCCCAACAGGTAAGAGTCTGACAACCCAATCATGAACCACACTATTCGGTGACTAATATCTTTTTGTTTTTCTTTCTTTTAAGAGAGAGAGAGAGAGAGAGAGAGAGAAAGATAGAGAGAGAGAGAGAGAACTTTGAAAAAAATATATATATATATTGTTTTCAGGGGACACAACCTCTTTATTTTATTTTTATGTGGTTCTGAGGATAGAACCCAGTGTCCCGCGCTTGCCAGATGAGCATGATACCACTTGAGCCAGATCACCAGCCCCTAATTAATTTCCGAAGCTTGCCTGATTTCCAGGATCTTTTTCTCCAATGTGAACAATATTTTACCTAAATTTTTTACCACATGCTTGTTGCAATGTAATATTTACTGATCAGTAATTAGCCATAAAGGATCCCAGGATTCATATGCAATATTTAGTGTCAGTGCAGCAAGGGACAACATGGGTTTTATGCTTTCTCCATTAGACTGGAGTTTACAATGGAAGGGGCCACTTTTTATCTTGAGTGAGCAGCCTGGTGAATACACAGATACGACTATTAATATGCACTGAAGAATTCTTTGAAAGTTTATTGCCAGGAACACATAGAGGACTTGACAGTTACTTCCAGGTCCAGATTTCAGAAGCTTGGCTATACACAGTTGGGGCAAAATGACCAGTCCTAGACCCTGTGTGAATATGTATTGTAATATTGTGGTAGTTTATCATAAGCCTAGGCAGAAAAAGGTTGGGTCTTGAAGGTTATTCAGTCATGTGGGTTGAGCTATGGAATGGGATTAATGTCCTTTATTAAAAGAGAGCTGCAAAGAAACTTCTCAATTTATCCTGTGAGGACACACATGGTGCACTTCCTTACTCTCATCAAGCTGCTATAAGAATTTATGGTAGACTGGGTGGTTTATAAGAAACAGACACTCATTTTTCACATTGTATAAGATCAAGGCACAAGGCTATTCAATGCTTGGTGAGAAAATTTATAATGGGTAGAAGCTCCTGGCTGTGTCATAATGTGGTGGAAGAAGCCAGCTAGCATTTATCACCTGTTCATTAGAGCATTAATTCCACTGATGAAGTCTTCAGCCTCAGAAACTCAACACCTCTCCAAAGACTCACCTTCTAATACCATCACCTTATTGGAGAGAAGTTCAACCAAGATACTCAAAGGGACACAAACCTTCATATTACAGCTTTCTATGAAAAAGCAGGATCTCAATAGTCAATAAATCTGTTGGAAAGTTGATCTTAGAAATCTGAGCTTTCAGAAGTCCACAAATAAAATTTGTTTTTGCTTGTGAAGTATGTAGTTTCTAGAACTCCCTTAGAGCAGTCCAATCAGACTAAAGTATATTTCAAATGATAATATTGTCTTTTCAATTGTTCCTCCATTATGAACAGTTCTCTGGTTTTTACACAGGTTATCAACTCTCTGGGCATCTCTCTCTCTGTATGTGCCTATGTACATGCACATACAACAGAAAGGAGTTTGGGGCTTTCTGCCAAGCCCAATCCTCATATTCTGCATTTCTACATGTCAAATTTGAAAAACACCCACTTGGCCCCATCCCTGAAAGGCAGGCCCAGGCCTCCTGTGGTATTACTCTCTGAGCTACCTCTTTATGGTTGGAGTGAAGCCTGCTTCTACCCTGTACTCTGGACTCTGCTCTCTCCTTCTCAGTCCTTGCCTATACCCTGGTTAGAGCCAGGCCTTCCATTGCACCTGTACCTCCTTTTACTGCTCTATAACCTGATCATTATGTACCAATGCTTTACCATGCTCATTTGTGCATTTCTTCCCCTCTGTTCCCACAGCTACAATGAAGCTGCCATTTGCTAGCTGTGTGACCTAAATCAAGTTAACTCGACACAGCTGAGCATCTTTGTCCTGCAACATGAGTGTAAACGTGGCTTCTGATCATTGAGTTCTTATTGCCAGTGAAGAGGGCAGGGATAAAACTCTCAAAAACAATAGTCCAGTACATGGTCATCAAGGGCTCCTGATGTCATTAAATGTTACCACTACTAGCTGTCAATCTCATTTCACAACTTGGGAACATGAATCCCTGAAAAGTAAAAAAATAATAATTATAATTAAGTTCACCTGGCCAGTGGGACCAGGTCTGCTCTGACTCTAGATTCTCTGTCCCAACCAGAGCTCAGGGCCAAAATGAATACAAAGGTGCCACATTAATAGAGGACTAATGTAAACCTGGTAAAAGCAGTTTCATGAATGGACAAAAGGGAAAGAATTGTGGGAAGGAACCATATCCTATATCTGACACCTGGAGAATCAGGAGATTTTACCTTCACATTGATTCCCTTCTCTTGAGAGAAACTGTACTGAAAACAGACCCCTGAAACAGGTTAGTCATCAATGCAGACAATAAAGGACACTCTGGAAGTTACCAGGCTGTTTGGTGCATGTACAAGCAGTAAGAGCCACAGATGGGAAGACCTCAAATGGTTCACGTAAGACCTCATTATTCCTGCATCTTCATTCCCTGGCTCACACAGTGGCAGGCTGAGCTTGGAAACTCAAGGTTCTGTGTGCTGGCAGGTGACATACCCAAAAAATAGCATCTACACATCTTTTCACAAGTTTACTCATTCCACTCAGCCATAAACAATAGAGGAATTATATCATTTGTGGGAGATGGAGGAACCTGGAGCACATCAAATTAAATTAAATAAATCAGATGCAGAAAGTCAATTTTCAAGTGCATTCTCTGATATGTGAAAGGTAAAAAGAAAAATGGAGTGAAAAAAAGAAGCGGATCTCGAAAAAATTGGAGAGAGAATAGTTGAGTTTAGAATGATGGAAGAGAGGATAAGAGAGATGATTCAGGCACTGAGAAATGAGACTGATCAATGATGTTATGCCCATACATGTATATGTTACAAATGAATATACTAATAAATTAATATAATGTCCTAATATAAATGACATTTTTGGCACCTGTGACTGAAATTCAGCATGCTTCACAATTGAGCAACATTTCCTTCACCACTTCTTTTATGTATTTTTTTTGAAATAGGTTTCTGCTAAGTTGTTCAAGGCTTTGCCAACAGACAAAAAGCTGGGCGCCCACTTTTTGTCTTTGTAAAAATACAAAGGTCTGTCATCCCCCTGGCTTATGGAGAACTCACTAGGCAACAAGTGCCAACTATTTATGACTTCATTTAATTCTCATCACAGTCTTGAGAAGCAGGTGGCATCATCCCCATCTTTAACATAAATAAATAAAAGTTGGGAGAAATTAAAGATCTATTCAGGCTGAGTGAGGTGGCACATGTCTGCAATACCAGCAGATTAGGAGGCTGAGGAAGAAAGATTGTGAGTTCAAAGCCAACCCCAGCAAAACTGAGGTGCTATGCAACTCAGTGAGACACTGTCTGTAAATAAAATACAAAATAACTGGGGATGTGACTCAGTGGTTATGAGCCCCTGAGTTCAATCCCAAGTACCAAAGGAAAAGAAATCTATTCAAGCCTTAAAAATATGTAAAAGCCAGAATACAAATATACGATATGTACTCAAGACCTTGGTCCATTAACATTTATTTTATACTAATCATAACATCTAGGAACCTTCCTGAAAGCTTAATAAATCCAATGCTTGAGAGTACTCCCCAGAGATTTTTGTTTCACTGATTGGAGCTAAAGTCCAGGTATCAGGATAATTGACTCTAATGCTCACAATTAGGAATGGAATCACTTTTCTATTAAAAATCAGGGAAGCACAGACAAAGAGATTGGATTCACCTGCGCAATATTGTGTGTCAAGTCGACAGGAAAACCAGGGTATGTGTATGTACTTCTGTAGCTCTCCAAAGAGCTCTCTGTGGCTCCAAACAAAAGAAGACTCCACAAAGCTGGAGGCGGAACACAAGCCAAACCCTCTGCCAAAACTCACCCCACAATACTCCAATTCTCCTAGACAATAAGTGTGCATATAGGAGACAATTCCAGATGATACCTTGGTGATCAATGGGTGACATGAAAAGAAATAGGGCACAACCAACTTTAGAAAAGGCAGAGGTGTGGCTGGGCCAGGGTGGGTACTAGTCTAGAGGATAAACTTTTCCAGGGCACATGAAGTCCAGGTCTTCCTCCTCCCCAAATGAGCCTTGCCTTATCACACATATGCTTGTTCAACTATTTATGCCCTTCTCCTATTTTATATTTCTCTTGCACATGGCTTTGGAGGTCTTGTGCTTTGGCATTTCTTATATTTTTAATGCATCTTTCAAACTACCACAAAATCAACCATGAGGAATATTACCTGTACAGGTTACAGTTTTATTTTATTACCATTTAGCTCAAGTTTCCAAATCTCTCTGGAATACACTTTTTTCAGTTTTTATAATTTTATTATCCCTTTACATATTGACAATGGTTGTGATAAAGCAGTATTCTCTGATTTCAACACTTGGAATATCAGTGACCTGCTTAAACTGATTGCACTTTCTTTTGATTCTGCATCATAAGCCTCCTTTTTATTTTTTTACAGTATATATAACTTTATATATAGTACAGAAAAGCCCAAGCTAATATTACATGGTTTCTCTCAGAGAAAGGGCAGGTGCCTCCATTAGTGAGTATGAGGGCTCATCACAGCTTCCTTAGTTTGGCCTTCCACCATGGGCTCTGACTCAGCTCAATGTTCAATCTTCCTGTGATCTCCTCAGCCTGTGGCCTTCAGCTCATTTTCTTCTTTTAAAATTTTAGATTAATTTTAATATTTTACAAAGACCCTGAATGACAAAAATGCCAGTTTGAAAATGGTGGCATACATAAACAACACTACCCAGAAATCAGGTGCTTCATGTGGGAACAAGCAAGGGAAGAGGAGCCTATCACACATGATAGAGAGAGGATCCTCAGACCCATAGTGGAACCATTGGAGGATACAGAAATCCCTCACCTCAAAGTTGAGGCATTGTAAGTTGTTTAATGGGTCTGAACTAATGTTATCATACAATCAGAACAATAGCAACTGTGATTGGTACATGATTCCAATTGAGAGGCCTTTCCAAATATGTCCAGAAAAATGTTTGGAGACCAGCTATCTCAGGATTGGTGTTATCAACCAAAAAAGAAAGTAAAATTAAGAGACAGCTGACATGTTACACTGGGAAAGCCACAGTTCTGTGTTTTCCAGGGGGATGTTTGTCATCTTTCTATAGACATTAAAATTATAGGCCTGCAGAGAAAGAACTTAACGATGTCTTTTCTTAAAACATGCAACTCTTGAGGCTATTACCTGCAACACATTCTTCCTGGCCTCATCCATCTGGGTAATTGCCTGTGCATTCTTAGATTCAGAAGTAGTGTGCAGTTGGGTCATGGAAAGGCTGTGGAAGAAGGGAATTTTAGCATATTGCTGAGGTTTCTTGTAGATGAAGAAGAGAGACTTCAGCTCCAACAGTTCAACGCAGCCCAGAAAACTTTGTTCCGTATGATATATTGAGGATATTTTCTTCTAACAATGTTTGCTTCTTTAATTCATATCCTCCTAAAATGAGTCATTTTTTAAATAGGGAGTGATGATTAATTTTAGTTTCTCATTTGTTCTAAGTTTAATGAGTTCTACTGATACAACTTACATATAGAATGTCATCTAGAGATTTTAAACATTACTTATTTGTATACATATTATAAAAGAAGACATGAGTTTTAACTTGATATTTTATAAACATTTATTTTATTTACATGTGGATCTGAGGATCCGAACCCAGGACCTAACACATGCTAGGCTCACACCACTGAGCCATATCGTCATCTGTAATTTAGCATTTTTATTTATAAACTTGCTTCTGTAATATTAATAAATAAAATAGAACTACTATTGATGTGATTTCTATAATTTGAGTAATTATAAGTTTTTAAAATTTTAGAAGAAAATGAGATTCTATGTTCAAAACTTCATTTCATAGAGGGCAATATCACAATGCCATAAACTACATATATTTCTTATAAAGTCTTTGGATCCAATTTAACTCAAAGAATTAAAAATTTCCTGACCCTGTACTCTCTCAGTTAGGAAATGTCAAATGAGAGGATCATAATAAAAGTGTTTGGAAGCACACTGAAAATTTTTGAAAATCAAATGAACATACTAGTACTTTCCTAATCCTGGATTAAAAATACACAGGAATATAATTTCCAAGTTTAGAGGAGGAATATTGTTTTTGATTATTTATTTATGTATTAGTTTTATGTATATATATATATATGTGCCTATATACACACATATGTCTTTTCCAATTTCTATTACAATGGAACTGTCTGACTCTAACTTTTCTTAAAGGAACATTTAGGTCAGTGGAATCTCATCCTACCCTGTCACTGTATTTCAATTTCTGATGTTTTCACAAACTCGGTTTATTTTTTAGTTGTTTTTTTACTTGTTTGCTTGATTCTTTACATGAACAAGTAATTGTGAACCTGTCTCCTTCTCTGGTCACTGAAACACAAAGAACAAGATGACACAGAAAAGCCAAAGTTGTGGGGAAGAAAAGCAGGACTTGAATTTTACATAACTACATCAATCAGAGAGACAGACTGCCCTTTAGGAATCCATGGGTTTCCCAGTAATGAAAGCTGGTCATCTGTGAAGAAGCACTCTCTGGCTTTTTATTTCTTTAATTTAAGATTAAACAGATGTTAACTTTATGAACCATATAAATTTATTGACCATCAACTATGTAAAAAATTTAAGGCTAAACTCTTGGATGAAGAGTTCTTTAAGCCACTGTGCATTTTCTAGCTTTCATGGTAATTGCTCTCTAATTTAGAAACTGTGAAGAACAAGAATTTCTAGACAATTCTATAATTAGAAAGAGGCATATAATTTCAAACTACTCATATAAGCATATATTACATTAATACATCTGAATAAGTGAAGCATGTGAGATCACAAAACAAAAACATGGGCCTAAAACTCCCCACACAGTTATGAAAAGTGCTGTAATGACAAAGCAAAATAATTGTCTTTTGGGTTCAAAGCATGAGGTTTCAAAGTCCTGTAGCTAATAAATTTCTATATCTTCTTTACTTCAAATTTATTGCTGTGCATGCATTATCATAATTTGTTTGAAGGATCATGTGTTGACCTTGTGTTTCATTTCAAACAACTCTCTTAAAAGTACTAAAAATTTTTCTTCTAATATCCATCACTAATAGTATTAGTACCATAGTTATATGGTGATTTTTGAGCCTAAAGGAGAAGTTTACTTAAAATTTAAAAATTATGTGTCACTGAAAAGGTAGAAGATATACTATAATAAAGCTGGCTTTATTGTCTAGGAAATAGAAATATCAAAGGAATTATTTCCAGGTATTTGGTCATTTTTGATGTACTGATCTGTGTATAATAAATAAAATTTAATTATATTTGAAGATTTATGGAACTATGCTTCAAATTAAATGTTCCTTGTGAAAGAATATTAGTGTTTTTAGCTTCTACATCTATGTCTAGAAAATTTACACAATATCATTATAATTATATGTTTTCTGTAGAAATGCTATTCACTGTATTGTATTTGGAGGAGATTAATGGATTTGGTATTTTTGCTTCAAATATGTTTTGTCAAAAAAAATAGAACATGGTTATAAAGCTTTTTTATATTATATTATCAATTTATGGTGACGTTTTTATTCTCTTTCAAACACAACTATGTATAAAAAATAGTGATTCTTTTTTTTGGTGTCATGTTATCTTCCAAAATTCTTATCCTTTGTGAAACAAAATGATAATTTTGTAGTGCAGAATTACATCCTTAAAAAGCCTATTTTATTTCCTCCAATTTTAATCATGGATCTAAATTCATATTAAAATGTATTGAACATTTTTGACTGTGTATTATAAACCCATAAACTAAGCTAACTATTTTACTTAGAGACCTGGATCTTCAAATATACAATTCTATTTTACCCACAATGAATTAAAGTAACAGTAAAATAGAAGCATAAAATGAGATAAACATTCACAATGAAAAGAGGAGGTGATCTCCAGTGACAAAAGACTTCAAAGAACTTCTGGAAAACAGAAAGTATGGAATCAGATGAAGGATGCATTTGAGTTCTAATTAGGGCTCCCAAGGAGGGAGATTAAGACCATGACTAGGCATCTTGGAAGTCTCTAAGGTAGGGTGCTTCAGATCAGCACAATGGAAATAAAGGGAAGGGAGCTTGTTTGGGTGCACAGAAGCTGGGTTTGCAGTCTTATCTCAAAGGAGGCTTTTGCTTACTCCAAGTGAAATTTTGGAGTTGTCTTGCACTCTCATATTGGGTCCTACTTGAGACATAAAGTGTGATTTACATGAGTCTCAAACATTCTTGAGTGTTGGAAGCCTTGAATGGTCATAGCCAGAAAAACTCTCTTCTACTGATGAAAATATTTTGAAAAGACCACTTTCAGCAATTGTCTGGGAAATGAATCCTTCTGTCCTTATGTTGCCATAAAGCACAGTTCCCTATAGTGACACCACAAAAATTCGCTTTTCAGTCAAAGTTCTGTACTTAGTTTATGGTACTGGTGAGAGTCTGTTCCTGAAAGAAAAAAAAAAACTTGTAAAAAGGAAAACAGGGCAATTAATTACAGTTTTGACAGCTGTGTAGACTGAATGTCAAATTAATGTCATCTTGTGTTTTTTCTGCTCTTCTTTTTAGATCCCCTAAATGGACTTTTTTTGATCTCTACAACTTAGCTGATTGAGTGAAACTCATACATATGCCCAAATCAATTGAGCCTCCTCACCATGATTTTCTCAAGACACAACTACTTCACTGGTCTTTTTACAATTCCTGTATGTAAAGTGAGTACTAAAAAAGAAGAGAATTGGATCATCTGTTTTCAAATTGAATCATCTGAGTTTTTATCTCCATTGCAACATGGAATCAATGTCCTTCTGATAAGGAGAGTGAATTGACCTAGCTGGATTGTACTTTCCCCTCTTGCTTTCTGGTTTTTTTTTTTTTTTTTTTAGTACATTGAATTTTGAGTCCTCAGGTACAGTTTAAATTTTAGTTCGAATCTTGTTAGACATCCTGGTGGAATAGTGTCCTCTTAAATAATTAGGATTTCTAAAACTAGAGGATGCGGAAGCATGGTGTAAGAAAATGTAATTGCCAAGTGGGTTAATGGGAGTGATAGAGAATGAAGAATCTTCAACTTTGACAGTCTAGCTCCTGGATCTATGTAGTCTATCTCTTGGTAGCACAAACTGATATAATGTTATGTAATTTAAGAAGTATAAGCAACATCATCACCTGTTCCAGAATTCTACCAGGCCAGTACCTTTTTATTTATTTTTTCTTGTAGATGAAAATACAGTGAATAACATCGTCATAGACCCATATAATATTTTTGTTTTTGTTAACTGTGGTCTCATTCACTTTTATGCATGATCCCTTGGCACTTTATTAATGGTGCGTGCTTAGGATTTATTGTCCCTAAAAGCAAAATGTAAAAAAAAAAAAAAAAAAAAAAAAAAAAGTTTGGGTTTTTCTGGTTAAAATTATTTCTTCATTAAAAGAGGTCCACTTGTTAATTGATGATGAGAGAATGATGAAAAGAATGATGCTGTCACAAGAACCTAGAAATAGACCTCTCTTCCTAACTGGCTGGATATTTGTAAGAAGTATTTGATAGATAAAATGCAGTGACTGGAAACCACTATGGTACTCAGTCCTCATTCATCCTGTGCAACATCAGAGCCTGGATAAATACAACTAGCGAAGTCAAGTTGTCAACTTGGTTGTCTTGTACAATGTCCATGATATATTTGCTTTGGTATATGATAGCATGAAATCTCATGATATTTACACTGCATTATCTCTTTCAGAGATCCATCCCGATTACTGTACCCCCCAAATTTTATAGTCTTCAAAAGTTTCTTCTAGACTCTTGAAAAGTCTTAATTTCTTCCTATAAGTTTATGTACCTTCTTAGCTAACATTTTTTACAGTGTAATTAAGGATGAAGTGTGCTGCCAAGTATTCTTCTCTTTAGAAAGAGCTTTTTCCACTTTTCATTTTTCAAGGCTAACCCTGAAAGATACTGTACAATGATGCTATTTTATTTCCATTTACTTCTAAATGAAGCTAACTCATATTTATTTCTAGTAACATTTTGTTAAAATATGGCCAATTTCTTCTTCTATATGATTTTTAAAGGGACCTTTTCCCAAAGAAGGGAATGAATTGGTGTTGTATCAATTCTTTGCTCTGAAAGTTTTTGGGGTTTTCTGAGAAAAGTGTAACTTCATGATTATCTTCTTGATTAGTTATTTGCTTAGTTATTGGTCACACTCTACAAGTGTGACCCTAGGTGAAATGCAAAGGATGATAAAGAGTAAAATAAGTAGAAGCTATACATTTATTATGCTCTTTTAACTGAAGAAAGGTTTGTGGAGTACTTTATGACTTGCATAACTCTCTACCTTCCATTTAAAGTCATAAGATAAAATTCATCTTGATTTTTTGTGTTTCACAAATAAACTTCTAAAAATAAAATTTACACCTATTTTTCCTAATCCTGTTCATGATTTTTCCATTTTCTTGATTATATGAAATTTTCATAACTCATACTAACTTGATAATCTGTGTCATTTCCTGGCTTACAAACAATTATTGATTTTTGTCTCTTTTTATTTATAGTTGGCCTCCAGTGACTAAGAGGAAGACTCTTTCCTGTCTGCTCCTCCCAGCCCTGCTCCAGCCTCTCAGCTTCCCAGACCCTCATGCAATTGGTTGTAAATTCTCCCAGAAGATTTTTTACTGTCTAATTTTCAGAACTAAAAATAAAAAATAAAATAAAAACTTAAAAAAAGCGTTAAAATGCAAAATGTGGAGGGAGAAAGCTATATATATATATAATTAGGCTTTTTTAAAATTTTAATTTAAAATTGTAATTAGGCTTTTTTAAAATTTTGAAAATATTTTTCTTTTTTTAATGTGGTTCAGCCACTGATATTTCATTAAAATATAACAGTTTCTTTGTTGAGTTCAGGTAACCAAGGAATAGCCACACCCTCAGCACAAAATAAAACACACACATGCAAAAAAAAGAAAAAAAAACAGAATCATCTTTAACCTAACGTTTTATAAAATGTCTCAGATCCTCGTAACTTGCACACAAGCTTCTGTGTTCAGTTGAATTGTAACTGCTTTTTGTATTTGGAGAGAGTGTGACTACTAAACTTGAAACCTTTTATTCTGAGTGTCTTGGTGGTTTTTGGTTAGATTAAGTAGGTGACAGGGTGAAGAGAAAGTCGGGAGTTCTTCCCTATTATAACATGAATTTTTCTCCACAGTCTACTCTCAGCTGCCAGAACTCAAGTTTTTCTTACACTGGTATACTTTAACTATTCTTACTTCCCCTTTGCCAATAATTTTTAACAGCAGTTTATCAAACTACACTTATTAAGAACAATTTTAAAAATAAAGTTATAGTTCACCTCACCAGTCTACACTTATTGCTTATGGTTTCACTCACCTGCTATGCCTGTTTTTAGTGTCTGAAAAACATAGATATTATTTTCCATATTTTATCCAGTTTCTTACATGTATATACTGGAAAGAAAATCTGGTCTGGAAATATTCCATTTTGATTGAATGCTATATTCAAGAAAATAATATTTAAACATGCTAAACATATCTACAGAATTTCTCCAGAAGCTATGCTTTAACCAAATAGAATATCCTTAAAAGAAAAAACTATGGTCAGCTTCAATAAAGCAAGAATAGAACCCAAGTATTTATCATTAATGATAGATTATAGATGATACATACAGAATAACCACAAGATTTAAAGAAAAAATTGTATTCAACCTGGTATTCTAAACTGAAGCAGACTGTCAATTAATGATAAATAATAATAGATTTTCATTAATGATAAAATTCTAAAAAAGTAATTTTCTGTGCCTCATTTCAAAGAGAGTTACTCAATATAGAAAAGAATAAAACAAAAAGAGCACAGTTTGTGGACAGAAATAGTGGTTCTAACTACAGAGCTCAAGAAAGTTACGCTGATTCTGCAGTAGACCTTGAAAATAGTTTTGTTAGCTTACCTCAGTCCTACCTTTAAAATGATGCTTTAATAGAAATATTAGCTAGTAAGTAATCAAATGATTGAATACAGCAAAAGTTAGAAAATTCTAGTCATCTATGTTTCATACCTCACACACAAAAAAATGAGTATTGGAAAATACAGGAAAAACAAAGTGATAAAAAAGAAAGCAAAAACCCACTAAACAAATAATGGAAAGTCAAGTTCTGCATATGAAACACAGTAAAATGTGCACTCTTTGTAACATTTGATGAGATAGAAGAAAGTAGTACTGATTGTTCTTGATGGTAAGAACATCCCTCCATGAGCAGCATTCATGTCCTGATATTGGATGTTAGAAAGGCTAATAAATTAGAGAAAGAAAGCATTCTTTCTTCTTGTGTGTGTTTTGTGATGAAATCTATTTTCAAGTCAAATTTGTGGAAATGCTTACTGGTTTTGAACGTTCATAAATTTTCTGTTAACAATGAATGCAACACATAATTATTTTTAAAAGGGAATAACTAATTGACGAAGCATGAACACAGGTACTTGTAACTATTGAAAAATAGAGTGGGGTGTGGTGGTGTGTACAGATGCTGATACTCAGAAATAATAAAGTTTCCAAAGTAGATTAAGCAAGAAATCACAGAATGCATATCATTCTGATTTCATAAATGATAATCAATTAAACATTAAAGCCTTTTAATATTTGATTCATTAGTCCTGAAAAGAAAGAAGTGGCCCCATAAGCTAAATTGGTTTTCTTTGCTCTCTAATTGCTATTGGAAAAAATAATGGGAACACCTAATACATTGTGAAGGGTCTTCAATGTATATAATTCAAGATTATGGTCAATATCAGACAATAGTAGTATGTATGGCTAAATTTATTGCCTATTAGAACTTTACATAGTTGCAGATAGAGTGGAGGATGCTGATTTGGGTCTAAATTTTAGAAACTACTGTTTTATATGGTACTGGGGATTGAAACCAGGGGTGCTTTATCATTCATATATATTCACAATTCTTCAATATTTTATTTTGAGAACTGGTCTCTCTTAGTAATCAAGGGTGGTCTTGAAGTTGTGATCCTTCAAGGCCTCAACCTCTATGATATTTCAGATTACAGGTATGTACCACCACATCAGGCCAGGACACTACCTATTAATTTTTACATGCATCTAATAATCAAAACTATTTTAAATATCCCTGCCTTTTCTTTTATTTAAAATATTCAATACTAACTTTCTGACATTGCTGGAGAGAATCTGCCCCTTCCCTCCTCCCACTCTGCTTGGGGCACACACAGAAAGAAACCAGAAAAACTGGTCTCAAAATATACTAATTCACTCTACAGCCATTCATTTCTAAACAGAACAAAAAACAAACAAACAATTGTACTGAAGCCAGAGACAGTGGAACAGGCCTGTCATCACCAACAGCTTTGGAGGCTGAGGAAGTAGGACTGCAAATTGGAGGCCAGCCTCAGAAACTCAGTGAGAGTCTGTCTCTAAATAAAATATAAAAAAGGCTGGAGATGGGGCTCACGAGTTCAATGTCCCTGGGTTCCATTCCTGGTACCAAAAAATAAAAAAAAAAAAAATGCAGAATTCTTGTGCTCATGCTGGACATACCTGGAAATGGATGATTACAGCAAAGACAAAGATGGAGGCAATGAGATTCATGAGATAGAGGAGATTCTGGTGCGAGAAAACCTCTCTAAGGGCTTGGACTTTGTCTGTGTTCATGGCCCAGAGATGGAACAGTACAAGATGGCAATCTCCAATTCCATGCCTGTTGGCAGAGGAGGACACAAATGTGAAGGGAAGAACAAAGGGCTGGACTCCGCTGGGTCTTGGGCCTCCTCCTGGCCAAAGCAGAGGCAGGAGAACAGAATCAGCCAGGAGACTCAGCCAGGAGACTCACGGCACCAACAGTCACAGGGTCACAATCTGGATTTTTTTGGCACCAAGGATGGAACCCAGGGGCCCTCAGCCACTGAGCCCCACTCCCAGCCTATTTGTATTTCATTCACTGACAGCATCTCACTGAGTTGCTGAGGCCTTGCTGTTGCTGAGGATGGCCTCCAAGATGATATCCTCCTACCTCAGCCTCAGCAACAGGCAGAAAGGGGCCTGGCCTGAGAAAAAGGCAACAGACCAGCCAGGGACACTGCAGCACAGGGCACCAAGGTCTGAGCACTTCAGAAATGGCATGAGACTGACTTTAGAACAAGAACACAGTGGGAAACGCTGTCACCATGGCCCCTGCGGCCCAGATCGGTGCTTCACTAAAAGTGGCATCTGTGGGCAGAGTGGCTAATAGCTGGGGACTCAGATGTCCCAGTCTCTCCCTGGGACTGCATTTTCCTGTCACCCCAGACTTGGCACAGAAGGACTCGTGTCACCTTCTGGATGGCCACTCAGATGGGCCATTAGTCCTGTAGACCACATGGACAGGATATCTGTGACAGAAACGCTGTCCTAGCTTTCCCTGGCCCCCTGGCATACCCGTGGTGGTCTTCTTACAGACCCTCTCCCTGCCGCCTGTGCCTGTGTAGGACAACCGCTAATGTCCCTATGGTAAAGAATCTGGAGACATGAAACCTTGAGCATTTTGTAAAGGAGGAAGTTCAGCAATCTCAGGGGGAGAGAGTAGGGACTTGTCCTGGCTCCTCTTGCCACCAATGACCTCTCTGAACTCCCTGCACTTGCTCTGCTGAGCCATAAGTGGACCCTCAAACACACCAACTCATCTCTGCCCCAGGGCCTTTGCACCCGCCAGGTTCTCTAGATGGACCTGTATCACTCTTCCCCAGTCACCCCATCTCCCTTCTCTGCTCTATTCTGACCCCGGGGCCCTGGGATGACACTGACGCTCACACACCTTACGTTCTATCCCTTTGTATTATTAGCACCCACAGAAGCGCCTAGTGCTTAACAGCACCTTACTGACAAATGTCTGGAATGAAAGGTGGGTGACATCTATGGCAGGGTGTGGGCCTTAGAAGCTTTCTGAATGTTTAACATGGTCATTTCTTGCAAATCACTACCCTCTGATCTCTAGAAAATGGGTTGTTTCATGCACTAGTGTCACAGGGGGCAAGAGCCATGTGACATCTGTACTGTCCACCTCCCTCCCAACCTGGACTGTCCCAAACCTCAGGGAAGAAGGACCAACTGCACTCTCCACTCTAGGGGCCCTTCCACACCCCACTTTACAGGTCACAAGCTGAGCCGTGGTGGCACTCCTGCTAACAGGAAAGCCTTTCAGCTGAAAGCTACCTTGCCTGCTCCACCATCCTCTTGCCCATCCTGGGGCTGTCCCCGTGGCTCCACCATTTTGGCTCCTTACAGCACCACTCAAAGCCCCCCAGGTAAGATCTCTGCCCCAACGAGGTACCAGAGGTGGCCAAGGCAGCCACCTCCATGTCTCAGTTTTCTGTGGCCTTCATCTCTCCCCAAGTCCTAAGGCCCTCACTCTGATGTCACACTGGCTGACTCAGGCTGAATGGCTGTGCCACCTTGCCAGACATTTTCTCAGCCTGTCTCCATGGGACAGCAAATCATTCCTTCAAAACTGTCCCCTCACTCACCATCCTGCTCCAGAGCAAAGTGATCCTCTGGCTGGCTGCCACGGCCCAAGCCTTCACTGACTGGTCCCCTGTGGTCACCACTGCTCCCACTCTTTTTGAAGGCAGCCCCCCGCCAAAGCCAGGAGGTCTTGGCAGACTCCTTAACTCCTACCCAGATTTCACCTCCACATCCACAGCTGGGGCCCAGCTGCTTTGCCCCCAGATTCTCAATTCACCTTTGATTTTCTGAAATTCTAGGAAGAGTCTCGTGTCACCTTTGCCTACTCTTCTGTAAGTGTCTTCGACACTCCTACCTGGGGTCCAGTCTTTCCCATGGGATCTCTCAGGCACCCTGCAGGGACTCATCTGCAGTTTTCTGAATTTGATGTCATGGCACTGAAAGCCAAGAACCAGCTCCACAGTCAATTCCAAAAAAACACAAAAAATGCACACAAATATTTTCCATGAGAGACTTCCCAGCAAAAAACAGATTCAGGGATCAGAGGCCAAAAGAAAAAGAAAAGAAAAAAAAGTCAATTTCCCTCTTCTAAGAAGTCTCACATGTTTTTCAATTTTTATTTTATTAAGATTTGTAAGCCAGGTGTCATGGTGCATGCCTGCAATCCCAGTGGCTCTGGAGGCTAAGGCAGGAGGATTGCAAATTGGAGGCTAACGTCAGCCAAATTGGGGCTCTAAGCAACTCAGCGAGACCCTGTCTCTGAATAAAATACAAAAGAGGGTTGGGGACGGGGCGCAGGGGTTAACTGTCCCTGAGGTCAATCCCCAGTGCCTTCCTCCCCAAACTGGCAATACTGTAGGTTGAACCCAGGAACAGTCATTCTACCCATGACTGTTTTGAGACAGGGTCTCACTTCTTTGCCAAGGCTGTCCTTGAACTTGTAATCATCGAACTAACTGCTCCTTGCCTGAACAAGTGGTTTGGTGTAGAAATTTCATTTTTAGAATCTTATTCGCTAGGAACAACTGCTAAATTATGTGCAGGTGATTGCCCAAGGATATTCACTTTGATGCTAACTGTGACTGAGAAAGAACTGAAATGTCCACCAGAAGACAATTGACTAAAATCAACACTCCTTTATCCTTGCAGTGCAGGTTATTGCTAAGAAAATTGAGGCAGGATTACTCTGTGGCATGCTAACTGTCCTTGAAATATTCTTATAAGACATGAAAGTTTAGATATCATTTTGATTGTAAGTGCTGTTGTTGTTATTGTTATAATAATAATAATAATAATAATAATTATTATTATTATTATTATTATTATTATTATTATTATTATTTGGTTCTAGGGATTTAACCCAGGACCACTTAACCCCTGAGCCCTGTCCCCAGCTCCTTTTATATTTTATTTAGAGACAGGGCCTCACTAAGTTGCTGAGGCTGGCCTCCAGCTTGTGATCCTCCTGCCTCGGCCTTTTGAGCTGCTGGGATGACAGGCTTGAGCTTCTGCACTCAGCTATAATTTTAAACATTTGCACACTGAAAATTCAGAAGAAAAGATTCTGAAACAGTTATTTTCCCCTAGAGGAATACTCTGCATACATGAAAACTTCCTGCAGATGTGCCCAACTGGAGGCACGGCCCTTACCTTGGTCGGTGTTGATGGTGGTGGGGTTGAAGGCCTTCCCCAGGATGGTTTCACAAATGTTGCTTGAGATGGAGAGGGAAAAGCCAGAGCCCAGGTCGTTCCCTTTATAATGAAACTCATCCAAAAGGAGGACGATCAAGCCTGCCACAAAGAACTGCAGAATTAATATAAATTAATTAATAAAAGTGAACTCTGTGTTACTGGCCCCAGTGCCCTGGTTCCTTCCATCTTCAATGACAGGGCTCTCTGCTATGAGGGCCAAATAAGAGACCCTTCTCAATCTGCCTCATGGAAATTCAGAAGCCAAAGCCAGGGTCTTTCAATTCTCTATCATTTTTTTTTTAAATCTATTTTTTAGTTGGAGGTGGACACAACATCTTTTTTTTATTTTTATGCGGTGCTGAGGATTGAGCCCAAGGCCTTGTACATGCCAGGTGAACCTCTGCCACTGAGCCCCAGCCCCAATAGTTTTTTTTTTGTTTCTTAATTGTTTTTGGGTTTGCAGGTGGACAGCAGGCCTTTATTGATTTCAATATTTCTCGTTGTAGATGGGCGCAGTGTCTTTATTTGAATGATTTCTTTTTGGGCGGTGACCAGTCTCCAACCCGGGGCCTTACCCTGCTCAGGCCAGTGTTTAGCCTTGAGCCTAGCCCTGAGCCTGGCATGGCCCCAGGTCTGGCTGAGTACTGCTGAGGAGGAAGAGGGACAACAGGGTCACTCAGGAAGCGGGGTGAGAGTGGGGGTTCACCTGAGTGGTGATCAGAAGGCAGATCCCAGAACCCATCTTTGTGGGGGTCCCTGTCCATGCCTATCATCACATCCATAATGGACTGGCCGATGGTGACAATCATGCCAAACACTAGGGTCCTAAGAAAATCTTGAGCAGAGTGTGGCAGGAATATAGATGACAAATACTGACACTGCCCATAGGCAAGTGCTTTAATAAACTTCAGACCAGTCATCCTAAATTCTTTTTTTAAAAAATGATCTTGAATTCTTAATATGGAAAAACATTTTTAAAAAATTGTCAACAGTAAGGAGAAAACTCCTGAGCCTGTAGCTCAGTGGTAGAGGCACTGAGTTCCATTTTCAGGTCTGCAAAAAAAAATATTAAAAACAAAGAGAGAAAGAGAAAAAAACACCCAATTTGGGCTTTAGAAAAATAATGCAAATTATTTGTTTGTTTGTTTTGATTTTGATACTAGGGATTGTACTCAGGGTCACTCAACCACAGAACCTCATCCCTAGCCCTATTTTGGTTTTATTTAGAGACAGAGTCTCACTGAGCTGCTTAGGGCCTCGCTGTTGCTGAGGTTGGCTTTGACTCACAATCCTCCAGGATCAACCTCCCGAACTGCTGGAATTAGAGGTGCGCACCACTGCACTAAGCCAAGTATATTATAAAATGTCAAAAATAAAAATTAAAAAAAAGAAAACCACTTATAAGTGCTTTAGAAGGATAATGCATTAATTTAAGGCATTGAATAATAAATGCATTACTTAATATTTAATAATGCATTACTTAATTCATTAATGATTAATGCATTAATACATAAATATATTCTACAATCTTGATTTGTGTCTGAAACTCACAATTTAAGTTAGATGGATTTCTCACTGAATTATTTAACCTACTAACTTAAGATTTCTAAGACATGCTGTATGGAAGATGGCAGAGTAGAAAATTGTAAGTATTGTTTTCTAAATAGCAAATTCCAGTTAACAGAGGCTAGGCTTGGCTGACTCTGAGGCTGGACCCCATTATTGGGGCTGCCTATCATTTGATACAGCCAATACTCTTAACCTAGTTTAACAGCATGTAGAAACTGAGACTCCAGAACTATTATCTAAATTTCTTCCACATCAAAAAATCTAATCAACAGCAGAGCTGGACTGAGAGCATCACCTTTTTGCTCATTAAATCCTTTTAAATACAGAAGAAAAAATAGCACTTGCTAAATAACTACCATGTGTTAGGCACTGTGAGAGTGATTATTTAATTTAATCCTCTTTTTTTTTATACTGAGGACTGAGCAGATGTGCTTCACCTCTGAGACTCATCCCCAGCCATTTTTTATTTTATTTAGAAACAGGGTCTCACTGAGGTGCTTAGGGCCTCACTAAGTTGCTGAGGTTGACCTCCAAATAGTGATCGTTTTGCCTCAGCCTCCAAAGCTGCTATAATTAGAGGCATACTCCACAGCATCTGGCTTTGATTGAATTCTTATGACAGCTCTGAAGTAGATGTCACCTCCTTCGTGAGGTATGGAAATCATGGCTGGTGAAGGGGTGATCTCCATGCACTGATCCTTCAAGTCCATCCTCTGGGGCATTCCTGCCCTCCCCTGCCCTGCCTGGCCTTCCCCCATTCCCAGCAAGTCCCAGAAGTGCTCTCTCACTAACAGGCCATGGAGAACCTACAGGGTCGGCAGGCAAAGCACACAGGCCAAACTGGGCTGTTTTAATGCCCCCAATTTTAGAGCCAATTCAAATTCTCAACTAGACACCAGAAATTTACCCATGATCTTTCTTAAAGTACTGGGCTCACGTTGAAGAGGGCTTGGTCTTTTGGGGTGTCACCCACTTCAATCATCTTGGTGCAAGCCAAGAGCTGCATGATGAGGCCCAAGGTGATCATTGCAGAGATACCGAGCTCCATGAGTGTGCCTAAGGAAACGGGCAGCCACAAAGCCCCTGTGAGCTCAAGAAAGCAAGACATTATTTAATAAAATGAACCTACAGAATTGAATGTGACCCCTTTTCCACATTGGATGGGCTTCAGGTTGCTGGCAGCAATTATAGCATAACACCCCAAAACCAAAGATAAGAACACAACTGAGTCCCTCTGTCGAGCCCACCAGACACCATGTCATTCTGTTTGGAAAGTCACGTACCCCTCAAGAGCCTGCTGCATTCCCATCCCCATGGACAGATCCATTCTGGATGGACATAGGACAGAGAGGCCCATCCTTCATCAGTTCATAAAACTGGAGAACATTCCAATCATTTCCTGAGCCTGCAGATGGGGCTGGCACATTTGGATCTAGTTGGCAATCAACCTTCCCTTTCCATCATGTTCAGATGAGCTCTGATTCTGAGTGACTGGAACCTTTTTGGAACCCCATTTTTAAACTGTGTCCATCAAATGCACCATCAACATACACAAGAAAATCATTTCTGGACCCACAGGTGACTGGTTAGATTTGACCCTACACTGTCAATCATGGTTTTGATTCATATATTTCACCTGTAGATATGAAAAAGATGCAGCTGAGAAACCACTAGAGAGTTCTAGAGAGTGTTCTATGTCTACTCTCCATCTCATTTCAGGGATTTCAAACACTCTAGTTTTTTTTAAGTTTTCAGAAATTCTCAAGCAGAGACTTATCTTGCTCTTCCAGGTTTTGTATTGCATTCAAACCCAACTCTAAAGAAGATGGTGTTTCCCAGGCTGAATGCACCGTTGATCAGGCTATTTGACATGGCACATGCAGACTTTCCAGGCCACAGAGCTGCCCATTCTCTGAGCTCCACAGAAAGGCTGTAGTTCAACTAAATGGTGCTGATCCAGCAGAAAAGAGGCACAGTGAGTCTGAGCTTCCCTCTGTTGGAGGCCAGAATCCCTCACATCCAGTAGAAAGGGTCCACAGAATCCGAGGCCATAATACCAAACAAAGGATCTGGAAACAAGTAGAAACCAAAGGAGTGGCACATGGTTCCCCCCTCTCCCCCTTGCCCCAACAACAGCACAGGAGACCGGATTGACCTGACAGCAGACTAAGAAGATGAAAAGGGGGATGGCTTGCCACAGCACCTTTGCCTTCAACTGGATCTGCAGAAGAGGTAGAATCAGAGGACATGAAGTTTCCCAGTAAGTCATTAAAAATAGAGTCCAACAGACACTTTCTCTGATCACCAAGAAAGGCCAAGGTGGGCTGGAGGCACAGCTCCATGGGGAAGCACTTGCCGAGCATGCATGATGTTCTGGGTTTAGTCTCCAACAGAAAACCTCCACCAAAAAAGCGAAGAAGCCAAACCATGCACCAAGCAGAGTCCTGAAAGGTGAGTCTCATGCTTTCTGTGGACAAAGCCAATGCGAAGATGTCCGTAGGTGTCACGTCTGGGAATGCTCATATTATACAGCATCATGATATTCCCACTGCTTAAGTGAGTTCAATGGCAAAGCTGTACTCTTAACCATTGACATGAACAGTTTAGATACTCAAGGAGGGGCAAGAGGAAGGCAAGTTCAAAGACAGCCTCAGCAAAAGTAAGGCAGTGAGCCACTCTATGGGACCCTGTCTCTCAATAAAAAACAAACTAGCTCTGGAGACATCTCTCAGTGAGTGGTTGCTTCTGAGTTCAATCCTAGGGATAAGTAAGTAAGTAAGTAAGTAAGTAAGTAAATAAATTCTTTCTGTTGTTGATATTTTTAAAATAATATTTAATCTTTATTTTATTTACCTCTTCTCTGATGTTTAGTATTTTTTCTTCTACTAGCTTTGGGTCAGGCATGTTCTTGATTTTCTACCTCCTTGAAGAGGAAGTCTTGGTTGTTTTTTTTTTTTTTTTGATGTAGGTATGTACTGATCTAATCTTAAAATTGCCTCTGCTCTATGATATAGGGGTTTTTTATTTTGTATTTCTATCATTTTTCTCAAGAATCTTTAAAAATTTCCATTGTGTTTGTCATTGACTCTGCTATTTGAGAGCTTTTTGTTATAATCGCAGACATGCAGGATGTTTCTGAAGTTCCGCCTGTTGTAGGTTTCCAGTTTTATTACATTGTGTTCAGAAAAAAAAGTTATTTCAAATGATTTTTAGCTTTTAAAATTTGTTAAGGTTTTTTTATGACTTAATCTGTTGTCTATTCTGGAGAATGTTGTTGGTACTTTTGTGAAGAATTTGACGTCTTTTGGTTTTTGTTGGAAAGTTCAGTTAAGCCTATCTGCTCTGCAGTGTACTTTAAATTCTGTGTAAAGCAAGAAGAGACAGAAGCAAGGTGTTGTGTATGTTGTATTTCTGATAAGAGGATCAAGTCTGTGAGATTTTCCAGAGTACTTAGGGTTTTGTTTATGTGACTTCTGGTAACAAATTGGGTTTATTTTGTGTGTTTGTGTGTGTGTGTGTGTGTGTAGGGGGTTTGTATGTTGTATTTCTGTGTGCATGCATACTCAGTGTTTGGTTATATCATGTGCATGCCTTCAGGAAGTGTAGAGTATATAGGAATGTATAAGCCTGCATTTGGAAAGTATACATTATAATTGCATGTCCGTCAGTACCTGGGTGATAACAGGCAGGTGTATTTGTGGGTATGTATATATTTTTTTAGAAAGGAAGTGGTGGTGTGTGTATTCGGGGAAAGCAGGGATAAAGGTGATTTATGCATCTGTGTTTTTGTTGGAATGGCAGTGAGTTGTGGGTCATGCACCTGTTTCTAAATGTGAGGTGTTTTAATGATATCTGTGGTGAAAGGGGTTTTAATGACTGTGCATCTTTCCATGTATGTGCCTCAGCAAGAGGTGTTCACAGGTCTCTGTGGCTGGGTGGCATGTGTGCATAAAAATCTCTTTGAACTTCCCTAAGATTGAGTGGAACCAGAAATACCCTGATTACAAAAATGTAACATTCTTAACCCTAAATGACACAGGTACAACCACCCACATACACACATAAACATGAGTCCATATTCCCAGAATCACTTGATACGCAAACACCAACTCCAAAAAACACATAAAGTTTCTCAACCCTCTCCAAATGTACACAACAATGATGTCACCTACAATCTACTCATTGTCATTTCCCAAATACATACATAACACATGTGTTGCCTTAATACACATATTTTACCCTGCACTCTAATGTCACACCCTTCCCTAAACAAAAAATAAAATAAAATAAAAAAATCAATATTTTGTGAATATCAAAAAGTATTCACCAAAATACTCCATTCAAACACTCTTCTTAATAATTATTCACAAATCCCACCATATCATAATAACCCATATACACTGTCAGTACCTAATCCTCCTAACTTGTTTTCCCATATAAATATAACTTCTATATTATCTCAGTGGAAACACACACTACCCATCTACTATTTGAGAATGAATACTCAGCCATCACACTTCCTAAATACATTCACAGTCCTAGATTATACAAGTCTGGGAACACACGTGTCCATCTGAATCTACAAACCCACAGTACTTCCACAGACCCAAAGTACATGCAGCCACTCTCTCACTATTAAAGGGCACAGAACTCACTATTAATGTACAAAACTGCTCATTCTTTCTGATATACTCAGTTAACAGCACACAACACTGTGGAGCTCTGAAAATCCTCAATAGCATAAACTTCCTATCTTCCAGATGCCTGACTCTAAACCCAGAGTTTCTCATGCCCAAATTAATACAAATACACAGCAAAATCCAAACAATTCCAATCAATAACCTTCCTTACAAAGTCTCACACATATTCCAGTCCCCTCCATGAAACACTTAAAATAGATATGAAGTAGGACTGAAGAGGCTGGATACCACAGGAATTTTCAGAAAGCAGGTTTATTGGATGTTGCCAATCATTCCAGAGTGTGGCTCATGCCTGAAACATTCTAGGGACAGATAATTTCAAAATATTTTGACTTTTATGTCCCATGGGGGAAAAGGGCTTGAAGATTCACTTGACAAGTGTTTTTCATTCCATTCTCTAGGCCAGACAGAGGTTTCACACGTATTTACCAAAAAAAAAAAAAAAAATCTGGCATTTACAAAAAAGAGGAAGCTACCAACCACAGTAACCTTTGCATACTTGCTGCTGATCTGACAAGAGAAGAAGCTTAATGATGGCAAGGGTCTTTTGGTTGAGAGTATCTGGTGTGCTTCAGATACACTCATCTTCAGACCACACATCAATCAGTATCACCCATAAAGCAATCACACAAACACTAGCTCAGTAACTTAATGGAGCAAACAGATTACTTATTAACATGACAACAATTTGTATTCTCAAATGAAAACATTTACAATCACCTCTATGTTGCAAACATGCACATACAGAGAATGCCTCAGAATATGAAGTTCAACAACAAATCTCAGACGTACAGACACTGCTAACTTCTCCCACTTACTCACAAAGGACACCCCTCCATTCCCAAAAATAACATGATCACCTCAAAACCCTAAACAAGAAAATACACAGCAGTCCACTTGAGACATTATCAACAGAATCTATACACATCTATGTGCCACATATACATAATTCTAAACACCCCAACATACCCCATGATTCCATTCTCTCCAAATCTCTGAACACCAAAGATTATGTCCCTAAATTCTGACCTAGACATCAACATACACATACATTCTAAAATCTGAAAATGCACAGATCCAACACATAATAGTAAGACAACATCCTAACTCCTCTCAAATGCATTCACAATAGTCATGTTCACAATAGTCCACAATGCCAACAACACCTACAGACGCACCACTAAAACCCTAAACACATGTCCTGCCAGAAAGGTACTCAGCCAACAATGACCAAAGAAATCACTCAGAAAATATTTACACACGACAACCAAACAGTCCCACACAGGAGAATTTATAGTGTCTTGTTTCATATCCTTTCCATACCTATACACATGAAACACATAAAAGCACAAAGTCCTGTTGCTAGAGAAACAAATTCTTGTGTTCTCTCTCTCTCTCTCTCTCTCTCTCTCTCTCTCTCTCTCTCTCTCTGTCTCTCTCTCTCTTTCTCTCTCTCTCTCTCTCACACACACACACACACACACACACACACACACATACATAACATTACATACATAATCTGAACACTGACACACCCAGTTCAAGGATATTATCTTGTGGGCCTTGCACACAGAGGTAGAGGGGTGAAGATGAAGATTTCAGGCACATACCTTGCTGTTGAAAATGTAAGAAAATATAAAAGTGCAAAGGAAAGAGCACATTCCCTCCTATAAAACTGAAAGGTACTTGCCAGCCACTCAATAACTCCTCAATATAGAGAAAACTCTTCAAATAATAAGAGAGTACACTCAGATAATGCTTCTGGAGATGAAGGTACTCTGGGACATTTAAGGGGTTTCTAAAAGAGAGAATCACCCCAAATAGATTCTTTTGAGTATCCACCATCAGCCGAGATGGATATCTTCTAGCTAGAAAGCCAGACCATTGTACAATGTGTGTTCCAATGCCAGGGCTGGGCTTGTTCACCTGGGCTCCTCCCTAAGCCACATCAGCTCCAATTTCTGAATGGGGTCTGCAGTGTTCTCACACAAGAGGCCTTTGTCATCCTTGCATGTCGAAATTATAATCTGAAGATATTACTGGCATGTTTATTTGTCAAAAAATTAGTGAGTAAATTGTCAGCTTTTCTGTGTTACCTTCAGACAGAAGAGGTGAATCTGGTTAGAGGAAGGTCTGGGGCCTTTTATATTTTGGACAGCAGCTGTCCTAATCACTTTCCAAACCTGTGATAATGTACCTGAGATCACCACATTAAAAGGAGCAGAGATTTATTTTGGCTTATGGTTTCAGAGATTATAGCCCATGGTCACTTGGCCCTCTTACCTCTGGACCTATAGCAAAGCAGAACATCTGGCCAAGAGTGTATGGCATAGGAAAACTGACCACCTCATGGCTGCTAGGAGACAGAGAGAGACAGAGACAGAAGTGCATTAGAGTCCCAGTATGCCATCAGTGGCACATCCTCAATGAGGTAATTTTCATCAAATGGGCCCCAATTTCCACAAGCTTCCAACACCTCCCAATAATGACTTCAGCTGGGAACCAGATGTTTAAGAGGTGAGCCTTTGAGGAACACCAAATGTTAATGCCAGAACATCTATCCCTTGTCCCCAAAAGCTCATGTCTGTCTCACAGCAATAAATAATCCAAAATAAATAAATAAACAAGCATTTGGACTCCAAGAGTCCACAAATATCAACAGTGCATTCTCAATAGTTTTTGCCCAAAGTCTCTTCTGAGACTCAAGGGAACATAGTGACGCTGAACCCTGAATTGAACGTTTTTTTTTTTTTCTGCCATTCTCTTCTTTTTAATTCATGAGTATAGCTTTCTTTTCTCCCCACACCCTCAACCCTATCTTAATGACTAACCATAGAGTCAGTTAAAAGCATGAAAGTCAGTTAAAAGGGCCCTTGCACTGGGCACTCCACCTTACTATGTCACAGGAAATGTCCAAATTAAAAGGTATTTGCAGAAGTGTACAGAAGACACTGACTAGGAGGGAAGCCAGACACACACACCTTCAGAATTGCAAGCATATAAAAAAATCACATTATCTTAGATTCACAGGTCTGGGATGTGTCAGGGTCCACTGGACCCAGATATAACCCACAGAATCCCAATTTCTTTAAATAACAGTTTTTTGAGAGAGAGAGAGAGAGAGAGAGAGAGAGAGAGAGAGAGAGAGAGAGAGAGAGAGAGAGAGAATTTTCTAATATTTATTTATTAGTGTTGGGCAGACACAACATCTTTATTTTTATGTGGTGCTGAGGATCAAACCTAGCACTACACACATGCCAGGCGAGTGCGCTACCACTTGAGCCACATCCCCAGCTCCTTAGTGACATCTATTTTTAGTTGTCTATCAATATTTATTGATCTATATGGTTCTAAGAATTGACCACTGTGCCTCACACATGCCAGGCAAGCTCTCTACCACTGAGCCATGACTCCAGACCCCTCTAAAGGACAGTCTGTCAACACTAGTAAACTGTGCTAGTGTCCACCTGCCCAAGACTGCGAGAACAGTTCCACATAACACACTGTATACACTTTCACTCAGCAGTACTAAGCAACATGAAACCAGGAGATAGCCATTCATCTCTGAAATGCTGAATTGTTGCCAATGAAGACTTTTCCTCTCCCACCTCTCTGCCTCTTCAGTTACTGACTTTCATGCGTGGAAGCAAAGCAGAAGAATCAAACCTTTTGTAGCTGCATTGGCTGCAATCCTCATTAATAATCAAAAAAATGTTAACATATTTTAAAGATACATCTACACAGGGGAAGCACAAATAACCCCAAAGGGAAGAAGAGGACAGTAGTAAGGAGGAAACTGAAAAAGCACAGCAGGGCACACGTTAAGTCTAGTGCTCCATTAAGTCTAGTGCTCCAGGTGTGAAACTAGGGCACCTGATGGTGTAATATTGGTGCCCTAGAATTTGAGCATCCTTACCCCTCCAGCTTGGTCTGATGTGGGACCACTCCCTAGAGCTTCTGTGCTCACAGACTTTCACTTACCTGAGCAGGTGTTCATAGGCCTGCCACTGCTAATCTCCACCACAACACTGGCTCCACTCTCATAGTTTGATAAATCACTGTTTCTGGGGTTACTGGGTTGCACTCTGAATGTGATATGCACATCCTGGTCACCAGCGTTTCCTCTGAAGTATGAATGCAAACCTTCACAACCCCTCAACTCTTCACTCTGTAAGCCTGATAACCAGCATCACATGGACAATAACAAGGTCAGCTGAGAATGAGGACAGTAGCCAGACCCACCTAGACCATGGCCTCTGTGAGCCCATATGATGTTAGTTACACAGCAAAATGAATCTGGACATAGGATTCTGAGGCTGCCTTTTGCACACAGGGCACCCTGATAATCTCTCCACAAGTCATTGAGCCTTCTAAGGGTGGTGTCCTTCCCATTCCTGAGATGCCGAAAGGTGGCTTCTGTGTAATGGAACTAATCTCTTTTCCAACCACACCATCCTTGGCCCCAACATTACAAAGTTTTCATTTCTGGAAAACCTGCAAGTATTTTAAATCTTTCTACCCTGGCTTTTGCTCCTGATCCCCATGGTATAAAAGGCTGAAAGCAGCTAGAAATACCCAGGCCATATCTCAAATGCTGTACTGCCTTTAATATTCCCTGCTGGATAAATTAGTCTGTGTTTTTAGTTGCCTTTTACATCACTGTGACCAAAAAAATCTAACAACAACAATTAGAGCAGGACAAGTTTATGTAGCTCATAGTTTCAGGTCTCACTCCACTGACCACCAACTGCATAGCTCTGGGGCCAAGGTGAGGCAGAACATAGTGGGGGAAGTGTAGGGAGTGGGAAAGCAGCTCAGCATATGGCACTGAAGAAGCAGAGAGAGAACTCTGCTAACCAGGGACAAACTATGAACCCTGGATCCATTTCCTCCACTTGATTCTCCTCTTTGTCCTCAGCCTGGGCGGGCTTATCTATCTGCCTGTGGTTGACTGGGAAGGCGAGAACAGGCTGATGGTTTGGCTTAACCTTTGTATTAGACCACCTTGGGCCACCTTGGGTTGACTCTGTGCCTAAGGCTGATGAGCGGAGCTCAGAGTCAGGGGATCTTAATTCTTTTAAAAGTTGGATCTGTTCCCGTCTATGTTGGAGAGACTTGTGCAAGGGAGCCAGGTTAGGCAAGGTAAGTGGAGAAAAAATATCTGATGGGGCAGTTGGCCCCTGAAGGGCCAGAGCACAAAAGGCAGGAGGGATATAGGAGGGAGGTGGATGGGTAAGTCCTATAGGCTGTGGCAGGGTCCTGAGAGGTGGCGGGTCTTCTGAATGGTAGCGAGCTGCTTCCTTCTCCAAGGTAGCCTCCTCCCCAGGGGTCAATGTGTCTCCGGGATTTAAAACTGGATAAAGGCGGTTGGTAGCTGTTGGAGCCTTATTCATTAGGGTGGGATTTTGAGGGGGTTCAGGAAGGTTCCCAGGGTCCTAGGGAGACTGAGAAGGATCTATGTCTATACTAACTGAAGGGCATGCCAAGGGGGGACGAGAGAGACGAGAGGTCTTTTGCATAGCCTCTTCCCCAATCCTGACAAGTTTTAAGGTACCATTGTCAAAGGGTAAACTTTTAAGAATTTCATTAATTAAGTTCCAGTAAGAAAAGGTGGCAACAGGCACCTTTTCTGGGCCAAAGGATTCATAATAATATTTTAAACAGTCTCCTACTCTAAGCCATCTTTTACCATCAATGGTCCCTTCAAGGGAAAACCACGGACACAATTCTCCTATGTATGAAAAGAATAATTTTACGTCCTTTTTCTTAACACATGCCACCCGTGTCTTGAAGGCCTCCTTGAGGCCTGACAAAAACAAATCATGTAACAAAACTGCTTGTCCCATGGTGGGTCACTCACTGTGCGTCGTCCCCACTCTCCTCCTTGATCTGTCTCTCGGTCGAGTCTGCCAAGGCGATCGCGAGCTCCGCTTGGCCATGTGTCCCTGGAGGATGGTGTTCTGTCTCAGTCAAAGGCTCTAGCCCCAATCTTTGGGCGCCAAATGTTCTGACCCACAGGACACATCAACGTGGGTGGTGAACCTAGGTGGGGAGGAATGAAGGGACAAGAGACACGAAGGATGAAAGCAAGACAGGAGTTCTGATCAAGCTGCAAAATTTATTGTTCACACAGGGGTATTTATATGCTGGGGATCGGGAAGCTCTCTAATCAGCAATTGCTGGATGTGGGTGGTAAAACTGGCAGCTGCAAGATGTCTGATGTTCCTGATAGCCACAGGATGTTTCAGGGAGATAGGTAGCTACAGGATGTCTCCCAGGCAGGATGTCACCCAGGGGTGTAAATGTCAGGCTATTCTTTGAAGGAGAATTTCCTTCTAGCCCCTGACACCGTACCTCCCACAAAAAAGAAAATGAATTAACAGAGAAGAGTTCACACTGATCCTCACTGAAGTTCCCCACCCCACTCCACCCACAACATCCAAAAATGGCCTTAATAGTCATTGCAGCCACGTTGATGCAGCACCTCCTATGTGCTAGGGACTGCTCTGCATTAAAAAACCCCAGGATACACACCAGTATCTCCATTTAAGAAAGAAACTGAGGCACAGAGAGATTTATTAACTTATCCATGATCACACAGCTCAAGAGAGGCCCAGTGGGGTTTTAAACCCGGGCCATTTGGTTTTACTCCAGACCCCTCAAACCAAAGATGCAGTAAGTGGGAGGAGAACATCAGACATATGATCCACCTATGGCAGGAGGTGACTTGGGTGAGTGGAGCCTTCTGTGACACAGACAGTGTCCCCCCTCGGGGGCTGCCTCACCTGGTCCTGAGAGGCCCACTCAGCCTGGGGGAGAAGAGAGCCTCCTCCCAGCCTTTTGGTTTAAGAGAATGTTCACGTCCCCAGTGCTCTGATGAGGCGGGGCCACGTCATGTCAGAGATCCTTAGAGGTGACCTCATTTTAAGGAAACAAGCCTGTGGCCAATTGTCCGAGTTTTATTAAGTCAGGGGCCAGCACAGGGAGCCAGCAGAGGGGACACCATTGTAGAGATGACCCAGAGCAGGGTCCAAGGGCCTGGGACATGGCCTGGTCATGGCCCGGTGGCTCCCAGCTGACATCCTTCCTGCCTGGGAGATCCTGGAGACTGCCTTCATGGTGATTTTCAGGTTCATGCGTGGGAGGCCCTGCTTGCTCCAGCCTCAGGGTAGGACAGAAAAGATTTCAGGCCTCATCAGACTATGGGCATGAGCAGGATGGTGGCCAGCAGAAGAAGACATCAAGGACCTCCGTCTCACAGCAGTTTATGCATTGTTTGTTGAGCCCCTAACATGCATCATATGGATGTAGCTGGAAAGTGGATTTTTAGCATGTGTAAAGGACATGAGGCAGCAATGGGCTTGGTACATTTGAGGCTGTGTGGGGAGTTGAGACTGGCCTGAGCCAGGATATGCCTGGGGATAGCTGCACCAGATGAGGCAGTTTGGGAACTGATTGACTTCTTCCCCTTGTGCTCCACCTGTCGAACAAGCAAGGCACAGAGATGAAGATCTTTCACATGACAGATGAAGAGTGTGAAGGTCAGAGTGGTAAAGGCATTTCCAGGTCCCAAAGGTAATACATGGCAGGGTTGGAATTCTCACCCAGGTCTGCTTCTAGAGCAGTTTACGTGTCCTTTCTAGCATGACTTTCTGACAAGTCCAGACGCACCCAAACTCAACCTCCTGTATCTGGTTTGGAGAGTCTCAGGTACATGTGTCATATAAGGCCCTGATAAGTCCTTCTGCAAAAGAAGTTTCTAATATTTCTTTAACCCAGCACTTGCAACGTTCATTTGAACATAAGATCCTTATAAATGGTGTGACTAGAATGAAGACATTTCAGAAGTGACCTTGGGAGACACTGGTCTTGGTAACCCACAGAAGTCTCAATTAGTCTTTCTGATCTTGGGGAAGAGAATTCTGGGTATATTTTGTAGACTCAGTAAGATGGTGAAGAAATGGAGAGAGATACAAAGGACTAAGGGGGGTATATCAGAGCGGGAAGGAATCCCTAGGAGGACCCTCAGTGGGACTCTGGAGAGAATTCCTCCCTCACTTCAGAGAACAGAACCAGGGCCCGTGAGGGTAGGAAAGGGGTTGGAGACTGTACCTGAGGTGGGCCATGTTGGTCGGGAGTGAGCTCCCCACCACCAGCAGTGTGCAATTAAAACTGTTGCATTAACCTAACAGCAGACCAGGCCCAGTGGGCCGCCATCGCCCCAATTGGGGAAGGGGCAGAGTCGCCTCCAGCGCCTGCTAGGTAGACAGACCTGTAACCAACAGACAGAACAGGCCTAGCGGCCCGCGGAGGGACAGAGCCGCTGCTCGCGCCTGCAAGGTAGGCGGACCTGTGACCACCGAAAGCACAGGCCCACCGAAAGTACAGGCCCAGCGGCCTGCTGGTGTGGTAGGCATATTGCCCCAATTGGAGGAGGGGCAGAACAACAGCAAAAGCCTGCGAGGGAGACTTTGCAACTATACAAGAGCAATATAAATATATAGGGGGAAAAATCAATAACACAACAGTTTCAGCAAGCAGAAAGAAACGCGATCAGTATGAAAAGACAAAGAAAGAAAGGACCACAAGCAATGCAGGTCAACTCAACTTTAGAAGTGGTAATATCTGCAGCAGATGGAATGTCAGATAAAGAATTCAGTATATACATGCTTCACATGATCTGGAGTCTCAAGGAAGACATTAGACAGCAAAATCAGACAATGAAAGACCACTTCGACCACTTCGACGATGAATTACATAAACAAATCCAAGAAGCAAAAGATCAATTATACAGGGAGATAGAGGTTATAAAAAACAAACAAACAGAAATCTTAGAAATGCAGGAAGCAATAAACCAACTTAAAAACTCAATTGAGAATACTACCAGCAGAGTAGAACACTTAGAAGATAGAACATCAGACAATGAAGACAAAGTATTTCAATTGGAGAAGAACATTGACAGCTCAGCAAAACTGTTAAGAAACCATGAGCAGATCATTCAAGAAATATGGGATAACATAAAAAGACCAAACTTAAGAGTCATTGGGATACAGGAAGGTATAGAGGTCCAAACCAAAGGAATGTGCAATCTATTCAATGAAATAATACGAGAAAACTTCCCAGACTTGAAGAATGAGACAGAATCCCAAATCCTAGAAGCCTGCAAGACGCCGAATGTGCAAAATCATAAGAGATCCACACTTAGACACATTATAATTTAGATGCCCAACATACAGAATAAGGAGAGAATTTCAAAAGCTACAAGAGAAAGGAAGCAGATTACATTTAGGGGTAAACCAGTCAGGATAACAGCTGACCTTTCAACACAGACTCTGAAAGCTAGAAGATCCTGGAATAACATATTTCAAACACTGAAAGAAAATGGGTTCCAAACAAGAATTGTGCATCCAGCGAAATTAAGCTTCAGAATGGAAGATGAAATTAAAACCTTCCGTGAGAAACAAAAGTTAAAAGAATTTGCAGCTAGAAAACCATCTCTTCAAAACATCCTCGGCAAAATATTACAGGAAGAGGAAATGGAAAATATCAATGAAAACCAACAGCGGGAGGTAGTACAGTAAAGGGGGGGGGATAATCAAAGAGGAAAACAAACCATGTTTAGTAACATAAATACACAAATATGGCTGGAAGAACAACTCATATCTCAATAATAACCCTAAATGTTAATGGCTTAAACTCACCAATAAAGAGACACAGGCTAGTCGAATGGATCACAAAACAAGACGCAACAATATGCTGCCTTCAGGAGACGCATTTGATAGGAAAAGACATAAATAGACTGAAGGTGAAAGGTTGGGAAAAATCATATCACTCATATGGACTTCGGAAACAAGCAGGAGTGTCCATACTCATATCATATAAAATAGATTTCAAGCCAAAGTTAATCAAAAGGGATAAAGAGGGACACTACATTCTGCTCAAGGGAACCATACACCAACAAGACATAACAATCATAAATATATATGCCCCAAACAATGGTGCAGCTATGTTCATCAAACAAACTCTTCTCAAGTTCAAGAGTCAAATAGACCACCATACAATAATCATGGGAGACTTCAACACACCTCTCTCACCACTGGACAGATCTTCCAAACAACAGTTGAATAAGGAAACAATAGAACTCAATAATATAATTAATAACCTAGACTTAATTGACATATATAGAATATACCACCCAACATCAAGCAGTTACACTTTTTTCTCAGAAGCACATGGATCCTTCTCAAAAATAGATCATATATTATGTCACAGGGCAACTCTTAGACAATATAAAGGTGTAGAGATAATACCATGCATCTTATCTGATCATAATGGAATGAAAATCAACGATAAAATAAGGAAGAAAAAATCAAGCATCACTTGGAGAATGAACAATAGGTTACTGAATGATCAATAGGTTACAGAAGACATCAAGGAGGAAATTAAAAAATTCTTAGAGATAAATGAAAACACAGACACAACATAACGGAATCTATGGGACACATTGAAAGCAGTTCTGAGAGGAAAATTTATTGCTTGGAGTTCATTTCTTAAAAAAAGAAAAAAACAACAAATAAATGATCTAATACTTCATCTCAAAATCCTAGAAAAAGAAGAGCAAAACAAGAGCAAAAGAAGTAGAAGGCAAGAAATAATTAAAATCAGAGCTGAAATTAATGAAATCAAAACAAAAGATACAATTGAAAAAATTGACAAAACTAAAAGTTGGTTCTTTGAAAAAATAAATAGAATCGACAGACCCTTAGCCACGCTAACGAAGAGCAGAAGAGAGAGAACTCAAATTACTAGCATACGGGATGAAAAAGGCAATATCACAACAGACACCTCAGAAATACAGACGATTATCAGAAATTATTTTGAATCCTTATACTCCAATAAAATAGAAGATAGTGAAGGCATCCATAAATTTCTTTAGTCATATTATCTGCCCAGATTGAGTCAGGAGGATATTGACAACCTAAACAGACCAATATCAATGGAGGAAATAGAAGAAACCATCAAAAGACTACCAACTAAAAAAAGCCCAGGACCGGATGGGTATACAGCAGAGTTTTACAAAAACCTTTAAAGAATAACTAATACCAATACTTTTCAAGCTATTTCAGGAAATAGAAAAATACGGAGAACTTCCAAATTCATTCTACGAGGCCAACATCACCCTGATTCCTAAACCAGACAAAGACTCTTCAAGAAAGAAAACTACCGACCAATATCTCTAATAAACCTAGATGCAAAAATCCTCAATAAAATTCTGGCAAATCGGATACAAAAACATATCAAAAAAAATTGTGCACCATGATCAGGTAGGATTTATCCCTGGGATGCAAGGTTGGTTCAATATATGGAAATCAATAAATGTTATTCACCACATCAATAGGCTTAAAAATAAGAACCATATGATCATCTCGATAGATGCGGAACAAGTATTCGACAAAGTACAGCATTCCTTTATGTTCAAAACTCTAGAAAAACTAGGGATAACAGGAACATACCTCAATATTGTAAAAGAAATATATGCTAAGCCTCAGGCTAGCATCATTCTGAATGGAGAAAAACTGAAGGCATTCCCTCTAAAATCTGGAACAAGACAGGGATGCCCTCTCTCACCACTTCTGTTCAACATATTTCTCGAATCACCGGCCATAGCAATTAGACAGACGAAAGAAATTAAAGGCATAAAAATAGGAAAAGAAGAACTTAAATTATCACTATTTGCAGATGACATGATTCTATACCTATCAGACCCAAAAGGGTCGACAAAGAAACTATTAGAGCTAATAAATGAATTCAACAAAGTGTCAGGATATAAAATCAGTACGCATAAATCAAAGGCATTCCTGTATATCAATGACAAATCATCTGAAATGGAAATGAGGACAACCACCCAATTCAGAATATCCTCAAAAAAAATAAAATACTTGGTAATCAACCTAACAAAAGAGGTGAAAGACTTACACAATGAAAACTACAGAACCCTAAAGAGAGAAATAGAAGAAGATCTTAGAAGATGGAAAAATATACCCTGTTCATGGATAGGTAAAACTAACATCATCAAAATGGTGATATTACCAAAAGTTCTCTATAGGTTTAATGCAATGCCAATCAAAACACCAACGGCATTTCTTGTAGAAATAGAGAAAGCAATCATGAAACTCATATGGAAAAATAAAACACCCAGAATAGCAAAAACAATGCTAAGCAGGAAGTGTGAATCAGGCAGTACAGTTTTACCAGACTTCAAAGTATACTACAGAGCAATAGTAACAAAAACAGCATGGTACTGGTACCAAAACAGGCGGGTGGACCAATGGTACAGAATAGAGGACACAGAAACCAATCCACAAAATTACAACTATCTTATATTTGATAAAGGGGCTATAAGCATGCAATGGAGGAAGGGTAGCATCTTCAACAAATGGTGCTGGGAAAACTGGAAATCCATATACAACAAAATGAAACTGAATCCCTTTCTCTCACCATGCACAAAAGTTAACTTAAAGTGGATCAAGGAACTTGATACCAAATCAGAGACATGGCGTCTGAAAGAAGAAAAAGTTGGCTATGATCTACATACTATGGGGTCCAGCTCCAAATTCCTCAATAGGACACCCATAGCACAAGAGTTAATAATTAGAATCAACAAATGGGACTTACTCAAACTAAAAAGTTTTTTCTCAGCAAAAGAAACAATAAGAGAGTTAAATAGGCAGCCTACGTCCTGGTAACAAATTTTTACTCCTCACACTTCAGACAGAGACCTAATATCCAGAATATACAAAGAACTTAAAAAAATTAGACTATAAGATAACAAATAACCCAATCAACAAATGGGCCAGGGACCTGAACAGACATTTCTCAGATGAGGACATACAATCAATCAACAAGTACATGAAAAAATGCTCACCATCTCTAGCAGTCAGAGAAATGCAAATCAAAACCACCCTAAGATACCATCTCACTCCAGTAAGATTGGCAGCCATTAGGAAGTCAAACAACAACAAGTGCTGGCGAGGATGTGGGGGAAAGGGTTCACTTGTACATTGCTGGTGGGACTGCAAATTGGTGCGGCCAATTTGGAAAGCAGTATGGAGATTTCTAGGAAAGCTCGGAATGGAACCACCATTTGACCCAGCTATTCCCCTACTCGGTCTATTCCCTAAAGACCTAAAAAGAGCACATGATAGGAACACTGCTACATCCATGTTCATAGCAGCACAATTCACAATAGAAAGGCTGTGGAACCAACATATATGTCCTTCAATAGAAGAATGGATAAAAAAAAAATGTGGCATTTATACACAATGGAGTATTACTCTGCATTAAAAAATGACAAAATCATAGAATTTGCAGGGAAATGGATGGCATTAGAGCAGATTATGCTAAGTGAAGCTAGCCAATCCCTTAAAAACAAATGCCAAATGTCTTCTTTGATATAAGGAGAGTAACTAAGAACAGAGTAGAAACGAAGAGCATGAGAAGAAGATTAACATTAAACAGGGAAGAGAGGTGAGAGGGAAAGGGAGAGAGAAGGGTAATTGCATGGAAATGGAAGAAGACTCTCAGGGTTATACAAAATTACATACAAGAGGAAGTGAGGGGAAAGGGGACAAAAATATAAGGGGGAGAAATGAATTACACTAGAGGGGGTAGAGAGAGAAGAGGGTAGGGGAAGGGGGAGGGGGGATAGTAGAGGATAGGAAAGGCAGCAGAATAAAACAGACACTAGTATGGCAATATGTAAATCAATGGATGTGCAACTGATGTGATTCTGCAATCTGTATATGGGGTAAAAATGGGAGTTCATAACCTACTTGAATCAAACTGTGAAATATGATATATCAAGAACTATGTAATGTTTTGAACACCCAACAATAAAAATTAATTTAAAAAAAAAAGAAACTGTTGCATTACACTGCTGAAGGTCACTTCCTCTAGGATTCTGGGCTTCGGGGTAAAGAAAGCCACCCCACGTGGATCATGCTCAGTCCCCCCTTCTCTCCAGAGTGGGCACAAAGAAGCCAGGCATGGCACATTCATGACATTAGGAAAATCCTTATAAATAAAATAGTTCCTTTGAAAGCTGAGCTCTCCACAGTCCATCTCCTCTCGACAGGAATAAAGTCAAGCCCGTGACTCCAGTGTCACCTCCCTCCATCGACTAGAGGAAACGCTCATTTTAAGAAGTATAACAAGAAAAGTGAGTGACAGTATTGATATTTTTAAAAGTGTGTGAGCAGTAGGGGCACGACTGGCTGTAGAGACCCAGAGAGAGGAGGAGAGAGAAGCCACACCAGTCCCTTTAATCTCCGCTCAACCTGGAGGGCTCAGGCTCCTCTTTTGCCCAAGGGCTGCAGCTCGGTGTCCCCTTCACCAAACAGGAGGTTGAGGTGGGAAGGGGCGGGTGGGGGGCAGGGCCATGAGCCTGGAGTGCCCTGACTCCTAAATCAGGTTCCCCACTGGCGGGGCTCTGGTGGCTCTGGGGGACTGTCCTGGGAGGGGAGGCAGGGGATCTGGCCAAAGGAGACCAGGGATCAGGTCCCCTCAGCTTTCCAGCCAAGCTGTGGCTCAGGGACACACACGGACCTGCCTCGTGCCGGCACCACTGCCACCTGCCCCCACCATCACCTGTACCTCTGGAGTGAGCGCAGCCCGGGGTGGGGTGCAGAGGCATGGGACGGATGTCCTTGGAGACCATTTTAGGGAGGACCTGGGGCCACCTCTACGCCCTCTCCAAGGTGAGGGGCGAAGGTGCTGGGCCTGGGGACTCGCTGGGCACTGAAAGGGACAATGCCCTGGGGATTCGTGGGCTCCAGGACTGAAGCCAGCCTCGGGCCTCCACCGTGTCGGCCTCTCACACTGTCCTCCTAGTGCAGCACGCACACACACATGCATGTGTGTGGGCCAGCGCACGCTCACTAGCGTGGATGTCACACCCCTTCACCAGCATCACTGCCCGAGCAGAAGGGACTGGCAGGGTCAGTTCACCTGCACATGCGCAGACCATGTGCACCCACCCCATGATGCATGCACCGCCCCCCCCCACACCCGTTCTGTCATACTCAGGAGCCCACTTACGTGCACACAGGTGGACAGACCCTCATTCTGCCCCACGTCCCACACTCCCAGCAGGTGCCCGTCCAGCACAGGCCAAACCCTCGGGACGTAGCGCACCCAGTGACGGTTGCCTCCCCACCTCCAAGCACCCCACCTCATGGAGCCCCACTCCCTGATCAGTGTTTAAACAGCTGTCCTTTGTCCCGTGAGCGCTGGGGGAGCAGGCCATGGGCGGCCTTGAGGAAGAATGTCACCCTCTCCAGCCCCTCCTGCCCCCAGCCTGCCTTTCTCAACCAGGACAGTGCTCGGGGGGAACCTGCTGTCCTGCCCTCCTAGCTGGTTTCCCCACCAGGGCCCTGGCAATGAGTGAGCCTCGGGCATTTCTCCTCGCCCCGTCGCCCTTGCCCAGGCCTTATCAGTGGGCGTGGGTACAAAGGACAGGGGCTGCCACTCGGGGAGCCCTGTTCTAGAAGCATCCACCTGTCCCTCCCCTTCCTCTCCACCCGCCCAGCCCTTCACATCTGCTGGTGGCTCCACCTCTCAGCCTTTGTCCAGGCTGTTCCCCGCCCCCAACTCGCCCCTTAGCATGGACCCCTAGCCTCCCTCTCCAGGAAGCCCTCTGGGTTCTCTTCCCTCTTGGCCTAGAGGTGCCTGCACCTCACCCCTACCACACCAAGATGTCCATTTCTTGCTCCCTGAACATGACCATGAGATGGGGAAGTGTGGAGTCATGGGGAAGGTAGACAGCTGGGTTCCCATCATCCTGGCACCCCCAGAAGTGGTGGGGGGAGCCCTGGCCAAGGGCAAGACCTCTGCATGAGGAGGGTGGACGGGAGGGAGAGACCCAGGGAGTGCGGTGCCTCTATCCTCAGGCCTCCAGGAGTGAATCAGGTCCCTGGCCTTCATTCAAGGGTAAAGGATGCCACCACACACATGAGGAAGTTAGTAAATTTCCTCCCCTCCCCTTCTCACCCAAAGGCTGCCAAATTCTAGATGGTAATGGTTTACGCGATAGTGAAATCAGCATATCCATCAACACACTCCCTGCTCATCATATACAGGGAAGGGCCAGTGGCTCCAGTTCTACATCATCATCCTCTGGAGGCTTCCTGGGCACCGACTCCCAAATACCCAGAGGGAGGGACAGCCCCCCAGCCCGCTCCTAGGTGCCATCAGGCAGCCCCTGGGAGCTCTGAGGGACCATCATGAAGGGGACTCCTTTCTACACAGACTGCCTTTGCTTTGGAGGACAGTGAGTGGGACCTGTTGGTTGAACTTCGTGTGACAAGGGTGGGCATCCTGGGTCCACCCCCATAGCCGGAGGCCTGCTTAGGAGCCTCCCCAGTGTTCCTCCCACTTTTCAAGTGAGGATGTCCAGACATGGGGAAGTAGGATGTGCTCCTAAAAGCATGTCTGAGGAGGTGAGGCTGAAGTGCAGGGCCCTCTGCTCATAGGAAGGGACAGACAGCACATGGCTTAAGAACTGGGGATTAGACTCAGGGGCACTCAATCATTGAGCCACATTCCTAGCTCTTCTTATATTTTATTTAGAGATAGGGTCTTGCTAAGTTGCTTAGCATCTTGCTAAGTTGCTGAGGCTGGCTTTGAACTTGCAATCGTGCTGGCTTAGCCTCCAAAGCTGCTGGGATTATAGGCCTGAAGGACATAGACTTTTTGTTGGGAAAACCTGGGTTCTATTCCCTGCCCTGCCACTTGCTACCTTGGAGATCCTAGACATGTGGCTTGGCTGTTCTGAGTCTCACTCTACCTATTTGCAAAATGGGGGTGATATCTGTAGCCCCTCTTGCAAGACTCTATAAAGATTCCCATGGATTGTATGCGGTGACTATATCCCACATAGCAAGCACTGGACTAATTCATGTCTTTTCATAAACGTATTTCAGATTCAAAAAAACACATTCCTGGTAATCCCAGTGAATCAAGAGGCTGAGGTAGGAGGATCAAAAGCTTCAGGTGAGCTTGGGCAACTTACTGAGATCCTCAAAATAAGAAATAAAAATAAAAAATTATAAAGGGCCAGGGTTATAAGGCTCAGTGATAAAGGCACCTGTGGGTTTGATCCCCAATACCACAAAATAAAAAAAAAATGATTTCATGAAATGCCAGGCATATTGTAGAGATGCAGTAAATATTCTTTAGATTGATGCTTGGCTTTCAGCAAGAGTCAAGTTGCAGCTGCCTTTAGTCTGAGTATTTTGTAGGTGCTCCATGGTAGACTAAGGTTTACCTTGTTTCCTGGGCCCTGGCAGCCTGGACACCATTTGCCTCTTCACTGGAGGGCCAACAGGGGTTTTTGAAATGACCCTGTGGATGGGGTAAATGGAGCAGATTCTGTCCAGGGTGAGGTCCCTGAGAAGCTTCTAGCACGGTGTGTTAATGGAGGCTGGGAGGTCAGGAGCCCCATGCCAGCCAATGAGACCTGAAAGCTTAGTCCCAGCCTGGTAGAAGGTTAAGGGCAATGTGCCAACATGAGGCTGACCTGAGCTTAGTTAAGATGTTGCCATTTACTGGCTGTGTGACTACAGGCTCCTCTCTGGTCTGTGAAATCGGGCTCATGTTGTCTTCTGTGCTGATCAACAAGGTTTGGGTTGAGGATGCAATGATATAGAAAGAATGTATAGATACAATGGAGAGTGGGACAAAAGTGTCCTGGGAAATTCAATGAGAACTTTGAACATCTTTTACAGAAGGCAGCAGAGTAAAGAGGAAACCTTGAACCAGCGCTCATATCTTGGTTCTGTAACTTTGGGGCTCTGTGACCTTAGGTAAGTTAGTGAACATCTCTGAATCTGCTTCCTCATGTGAATGCATACTCTATTATCATGAAGGCATAATAGTCTTTCCCACCCTAGTGCCCACCTGGGACTCGCTGTGCTCCAGGAGAAAACTCCTCTGGCCAGAGCCTGCCACCACAGAACATGGTCTGTCCTTCTCTGACCCCAATCCACAATGTCGCTTGAAGCAGATGGAATGAGAGGGGCAAGCTAGGGAAGAGCTGTGGAAGCTTGGTTGGATGCCAGGGAGCAGTGACAGTAAAGTGAGGTCCTGCCTGCCCTCCTGGTCATCGTGCTCCGGCAGAGGGGTGCATGTTGGAACATATGCTACGAAGGTCAAACAGGCACGGGAGGGGATAGGTGTGGCAGGAGGCTGTTCTGGTTTGGATGTGAGGGGTCCCCAAAAAACTTAGCTGTGAGACAATGCAAGAGGGTTCGGAGGACAAATGATGGGGTTGTGAGAGTCTTAACCCCTCAGTGAATTAATTCCCTGATAGTGATTGACTGAGTGGTGACTGAATTGGTGGGGTGTGGCTGGGGAGGAGGGTCATGGGCCAATTATTTGGGATATATATTTGTATTTGGCAAGTGGAGCCTCCCTCTGCTTCCTGATCATCATGTGAGCCCCTTCCCTCCACCACACTCTTCCGCCATGAGGTTCAGCTCACCTCAAACCTTGAGGAATGGAGCCTGCTGTCTGTGCATTGAGACCTCTAAAACCCTGAGCCCCCAAGGCAACTTTTCCCTCTCTACAATTGTTCTGGTTGGGTCCTTCCATCGTGCTGCAAAAAAGCTGACTAAAACAGAGACTATTTTCAATCAGGTGGCAAGGAAATCTTCCCATATGGTGGCACATGATACAGAGGAACAGACTAACCCAAGGTCAGCCAGCAAGGTTCTGGAACATTCCAGGGGTCTGCCCCTTCTCTCTGCACCATGCTGTGTCCAGGGTCCACTCACACTTTCTCCATGGCCTTGTCCTACTCGTGCCCACACCTCGGCACAGACAGCCCAGCTGGCTAGCCCTTTCTTCTCTCAGGCAGCTGAAGCTGCTGGGAGGATCTGAACTCCAGCCAGCCATGGCACTCTCGGGTCCGTCCCTGCCCAGTCGTGGGGAGGAGGCTCAGGACCCTCTCCTCGGGGGGGGGGGCATGTTGGGGGCCAGGAACTTACAAAGGCAAATAATGTCTGGGTAAACATTGGCTGCTGATAGCTCCAGCTGTGAGGGCCAACGATGTCCCCTTGGTCCAGATGTTGGCCTCAACCACCTCCCTCCTGTGGCAGTACATTTGAAGAGGACCTTGGGGGCCAGCGGAGAGCAACACAGAATGCGGGGTGGTGAGGGGGCTGGTAGGCCACCCAGCACAATCCGTGCACAGCTAGCCAGCACGGTCCTCTGCCTCCAGGGTTGTCCGGACAGCAGGGGTCACTCCTGGGCTGAGAGTGTACCAGGGAAGATGGGGCCACAGCCTCCCCTGTCCAAAGTCTCAGATTTCCTGGCTGGGGATGAAAACTGAATCCAGAGGTGGAACCAATGCCTGGACCCTATGCTCTCCCAGGATAAAGTGAGCTCCTTGTCCCCGGAGGTTTGTCAGCAGGGTCTGCACCTTCAGAGCTGGCGAGAAGCAGGCTACTCAGGGCATTGGAGAGGGTTGGGACCAGAGCCTTCTCTTGGATTCTTGCCAATTGCCCAACCCTTGATCCTGAAGCCCACAGGGTGCCCACTCCACCCTCCCCTCCAGCACCAGGAGAGTCTAGAACTTCCTTCGTCAAATCTCCCTTCCCTGAGTGGGTCAACGTCTTGATGGGACTCTCCCCGTCCCCAGGTGCACACCGACACTTCTCCTAATGCATCCTGGCTGGCTGGCTGGGAGCCACAGATGGCACTGTCACATGAGGGGACATAAGGGGGCTCTCACATTTCCCACACCTGGGCTTCTGGGCCCCCAGCATTCATGATGGCTGATTTCAACATGAAAGGGCCCCTTGAGAAGGAGAGCCCCCTCCCTTTCCCCCTTGCCTCTGCTAAGCCCCACTCTCCAGCTAACCACTGTCTGAGCCTCCCTCCCTCTGGAGCACCCTCTCACTCACCTGCCAAGCCTTCCCCAGATTGCTGCAGCCTCACCTCGCATCCTCCGCCAGCCAGAATGAGAATCCCAATGTGGGGTGGGGGGGCTCAGGGCTCCATACTGCAGAGGAGGAGGGGGGGCCTGTCTGTTTTAAAGGTATAAGCCATTTGGCCAACCATAGGCCAGAATGACTGAATAAATCTTTGTGGGTGCTTTAATGCTCTGAGGACAGGAGGTCTCCCAATCTCAAATCCAAAGACAGGCAGAGCAGTGAAATTTCCCATGAGGCCTTCCAGGCATCTGCCCTAAATTTTCAATGTGGCAACTTTTTAAACCTTTTATTTTGACCTAATTTTAGATTTACAGAAAAGTTGCCAAAAATAGAACAGATAGCATCAGTACACCCCTCACCTAGCCTTCCCTAATATTCACATCTTACATAACCCTAGTAAATGATCACGCCTGAGAACTTATCCTTAGTTCAGTACTATCACCTGAACTTCACATCTTATTGGATGCTGGGTACAGTGGTGCATGTCCGTAATCCCAGCAGCTCAGGAGGCTGAGACAGGAGGATAGGGAATTCGAGGCCTGCCTCAGCAAATTAACAAGGCCCTAAGCAATTTAATGAGACGCAGTCTCAAAATTTAAAAAAAAAATGAAAAAAAAAAGGGCTGGGGATGTAGCTCAATGGTAAAGCAGTCCTGAGTTAGATCCCCAGTACCTAAAACAAAACAAAATAGCTCTTATTGGAATTTCACATTTTTCTACCAAGATCCTTTCCTTATTCCATCACCCCATTCTGGATCCCACACTGCATTTAGTTGTTATTTCTCTTTTGTGTCCCTGATCAATTGATTGCCACAGTCCGGCTGCAGCAAAAAAACCAGGGGGTGACGAACAACTTGTGTAGATTGATACAGCAGGAGTCGGAGCCATTTATTGTAGGACAGGAGGGGTATATATACATTCCACACAGCTTATCTTAATTAACATAAACTAGATACAGCAGTCAACCTATAAGAAATCTCCACAGTTAATGGCTCGCTAGTGCCACCCCACAAACCACTCCCTCTGGCAAAATGCCAGGCGCCAAACTGAGTTGTTTACAGACCTTAACATTGGTGACATTCCCTCAGCCTATACTCATCTTTCATGATCTTGACAGCACTGAGGAACAAGTGTTTTGTAGAACTGTGGGTTTCCTTGTGTTTTCTCTAGATCAGAGGGAGGCTCTGCAGTTTTGGCAATACCACAGAAATGGTGGTGGCTCCTTCTCAGTTCACCATATCAAGAGGCTCATGTCTTCAACATGTTTGATTACTGGTGGTGATGACCTTGATCACTTAGTTAAGTTGATATCTAAAGGGTCATTCCACTATAAAGTTACTATATTTTTCTTTTGAATTAATACATATCTTGGGTAAAATACTTTGATATATATGTGCAACTATTCATAACTTCACAATTTAATTTACACATATATCTTTTTTAATTTCTTTGTTTAGTTGTAGAAAATTGTTATATATCCTTATTTATTTTATGTCATGTTGAGGATTGCACACAGTGCCTTACACATGCAAGGAAAGTGCTTATCACTGAGCCACCACTCCAGTCTGACACAAGTATATCTTTATCATACAATATAGTAATTTGACACATATATTGATAATAATGGTGTAATTATCATTTTGCCTCCTCAAATACTTATCATTTCTCATTTTGTTTATCACATTTACTTTCTTCTAGTAATTTTGAATCATATCATATATTGTTGTATATATAGAATAGAACACAAGAACAAGTTAATCCTACCGGTGTTTGTGCCCATTTAAAAATGTGCCTACAACTAAAGATTCCAAATGTTCAGCACATTTTTTTAAATATTCATAAAATGTCAAATTATTTAAACATAATGAAAATGATGCCTGTAATCCCAGAAGCTTGGGAAGCTGAGGCAGGAGGATCATAATTCAAATCCAGCCTCAGCCACTCAGAAATGTCCTAAGAAATTTAGGGAGATTCTGTCTCAAAATAAAAAAAAAAAAGATAAAAGGGCTAGGGATGTGGCTCAGTGATTAAGTGCCTCTGGGTTTCATTGCAGGTGCAAAGGAAATAAATAAATAGAATAAATAAAATAAGTAAACTGCTTATCCACAGAAAAACATGGAAGAATCAAAACACTCTTTTAAACAACAACGTAGACATCAAAGTGAATATCATGAGAGACTGGGATTTTTCCTCAGAGCTAGAGTGATCAACTAGCACATGTGAGGCACTGGGTTAAAACCTCAGTGTCACATATAAATTAAATAAAGATATTGTGTCCACCTACATCTAGAAAATAAACATTTAGAAAATAAATATTTTTAAAAGTGTATATCATGATTTTTTTCTAGTTAAAATGTTTCATTAGTGATTATATTAATACTTTGATCAAAATCAAAGCAAAGTTGCATATGGTCAATGCAGTTGAAAATTGTACTAGATTTTTTTTTCATTAGTGAATATGACTCTCATGATGAGGGTTTTGAATCCTGCAGAAGAGGAACAGTTACTGGTTTGGTTTGGTCCCAGATAAATTTTGGGATGATCCCCTGGTTTATGTTGTAGCTAGTGGATCCATGGTTACTTTGCAGAATCCGGTGGTGAATAGATGCCTTGGAGGACCTAAAATTCTCTGTGGAGATTGAATTTAGGCTAAAATATTACAAGCTTAGTGAGTTTACACTGAATTCATTTTCTCCCAATAATCTGAGGCAACAACTCAGTTGTTACAACCTCCATAGAAGATGTAAGTAGGCCTACCTATCATCAATTTATTGGTATTTTTTTTTGTTACTCAGTGTAGCTCCATCAGTTGACTTGTAGGTATGATGTGAAAAGCAGTGTGAAGAAAAGTAAAACCTTCTGCATAGATTAAAAGAAAAAAAGGAACTCATGGACAAGCTGAATTCTGCTTAAAATAGTATGAAGGAACTGTCATTCTTAGAAAATGGCAGGATACAGAAAGTTCTTTTCATTATCTCCACCCTAATAAATGCTTAAAGAAAAGCAAAAATTACCCAGTCATTTCTAATGGAAGAATAACCTTCTCTGGTACAAAGAGAAAGTGAGTAAATATCCAAATATCGAACATGTGGTGATGGAAATGTTAAACATACTGACATTCATTAGAGGTCAGGAGAGTCACATTACAAGAATTTTTTTTGAACCTTCAAAAAAAAAAAGACAAATGCTATGTACTGATGTTTATGTGGGCTCTTTCTGGTCTAGCAAGGGGTTTCACGAAAAATTGTAGAAGAGGCTGTGTCTGTGAAGTCACTAATCAAGACCTCTGGACATCAAGCAGGAAGCAGGTCTCATTTTATTGTGAAGTTACCATGTATATATACTCAGGCAGTAGCTTATCAGATTACAGGCAGCCACCAATGCAATTTCTGCAGTGACCAATCAAGGAGTGAGCAATGGAGTAAGAGCAGGGAATTTAACACATAGCCTCATGCCCAGGGTTGTGCCTAAGGGGTAAGTAGTTTGCTGTTCACACAACCTAGCATGGGATAGTTTGTTGCCACTCAGGCACTCTTAATGTATGCTATGAAGGCAGTATTCCATGAACTTGACTCTAAGACATTATTGTGGCCTTACCTCTCTAAGATTTCTTGAGGTTCAAGGTTGTGCCATACTTCTTGTCTCTTTCAGATGAGATCATTGTGGTCAGGTGATGCAGGGGTGCATCAACCTCATGACAGGAGTTTTGCTACCTTTACATGGGGACACAGCAGCAAGTCTACTTATAAATAATTGATGCTTGAAGTCTCCTTGGACTTGCATTCTTTAACAGAGATCATTAAGTTATCACTTTCTGGTAGTAAAATCTCATCTATCAGCAATAAGATAAATATGGTGTAAACACTTTCATTCAAAATTAAATTTAATTAAACTATGTCAAAGATAGCATTTTGTAATTATTAGTTTTATTAGATGTATTATTTGGTAATTTATGATATATATTTGCCCCTTGTGACAGAACAGCTAGTTCAATGACCTTGTGGGCCTTCTTTGCCTCAGGAGAATCCAAGTTGGGTGCAGCTCTGACTTGAGACCATGTCAGCAGGAGGAAATCTCCTGTCTGTTCTTGAAGTCTGTGAAGGGTCTTCGTCTTCGCCACAGCTTCATTAGAATTTTATGTTATAATCTAGCAAAAAAGTGCTCACATTTTGTACTGTTCCCAAGTGGGTTGCTCTTTACTTCCTCAAAAAATATTTCAGAAAATATTCTTTTAAAAAACTGTTTATCATTGAAGGGTTTATTGGGCAGAAGCCATATGGAGACGTGATAATTTTTAAAAATTCAAGGTCTTTTTTAGAGAAAAATCCCCACATATATGTAGAGGGCTTTATGTTATTGTTATTGTTGTTGGTGGTGGTGGTTTTTGTCTTATTTCAGCAGCATTCCCAGCTTATAACTAAGTGGGCTTGAGTCATGTTCTACTAGGACCTGTTATAAAAACTAGGACCTGTTATAAAAACAGAAAATTACTAATTTTCTAAGTGTGGTGCCAATGCCAGCAGCTTCATACTCCTAGGATGGCTATGAATTCCCATGCACAAGAATTATCTGGAGTGGCGGGGGTAGTGGTTTATTGATTGGCTAGTTTCCTCATTAGCCTAGAAGGTAAGAGGAATTCTGACAAAGGACACCATAAGAGTCAATGGCCTTTACCAGAATGGGAGGGGGCCTTCAAGAGAGGTGCTTGAAATCCTGTGATTGCAAGAGGCCAGGTAAAACCTGGTGGATGCAGAAGAACAGAATTCATAAATGTAGCTCCTGATAGCTGTATCCACACCATTCTATTTTATTTATTTATTTATTCTTTTTAACAAAAATATTATATTGGAACACAGTTAGCAAGGTATTTGTTGAAAGGTACTAGATTTGAACTCCAAATAGGTCATATTATCCATAATATTTGCTCCTGGTGATTTATAGAACATCATCGTTCAATAATTTTTGCGATTATGGAAATGTTCCATGTCTATCCTGCCTAATTCAGTAGGGTCAAGCACATGATATTTTGGCATATAGATCCTGTGACAGAAAAAGCTGAGTTTGTCAATTTGATGAATTACATGGCCAATGGCCACAAGATTGGGGAGCACCATTCTAGGACACCAAGGCAGAAAATGGAAGCATTTCCTCTAAAAACTGGAAAAAGACAGGGATGCCCGTTTCCACAACTTCTATTTAACATATTTCTTGAAACACTGGCCAGACCAATTACACAAATAAAATAAATTAAAGGGATATGGATAAGTAAGGAAGAACTCAAATTAGCACTATTTGCAGACAATATAATTCTATACGTAAAAGACTCGACATATTATATCAGGAAACTGCTAGAACTAGTAAATGAAGTCAGTAAAGTAGCAGGATACAAAATCAACACCCATAAATCAAAGGCATTTCTGAATATCAATAAAAAATCCTCTGCAAAGGAAATGAGAAGAACTACTAACTTTGAATTGTATAAAAATTATAAAATCCTTGGGAATCAACCTAACAATAGCTGAAAGATCTCTCCAATGAAATCTACAGAACCCTATGGAAAAAAGATAAAAGATGACATGAGAATATGGAAAGATCTATTTTTTTCCTTAAATAGGCAGAATTAATATTGTCAAAATGACCACACTACCAAAAGCACTATACAGATTGAATGTAATTTCAATCAAAATCCCAATGACATTCCTCAGAGAAATAGAAAAACCAGTCATGAAATTTATCTGACAAAATAAGAGACCCAGAATAGCTAAAGCAATTTTTAGCAAGAAGAGTGAATTAGGTGGCATCTCTATACTAGACCTTAAACTATGCTACAGATCAATAATAACAAAAAACAGTATGGTATTGGCAACAAAATAGACTTGTAGACTAATGGTATAGAATAGATAACACAGAGACCAATGCCCATAATTAGAGCTCTCTTATATTTGACAAAAAGCATAAAAAATGTACATTGGAGAAAACGATATCCTCTTCAAAAAATAATGATGGGAAAATTGGAAATTTATATACAATAAAATAAAATTAAACCCCTCTCTCTCACCATGCAAAAAACTCAACCCAAATTGAATCAAGGACCTAAAAATTGAACCAGAGACACTGTGAATATTAAAAGAAAAACAGGCCCAAATCTATCTGGTTAGTGCCTGACTTTCTTAATAAGACTTCAGAGCACTATGATTTATATTAAGCAACAATAAATACTATGGATCTAAATTAAAAAGGTTCTTTTCATCAAAAATCCTGGATTCTAAGGGTGGTGATTCTCCACCCCTTGGCCCAAGTGAATAGGTCAGAGGACATAACTTATTAAGGCTGTGTTAACCATGTTTATACTTACTGCATAGGTAAGTTTCTCCTCCCAGAATCTGGATGTCACACCAGCCTCAAGTCTAGTGAGGCAAATAGAGAAATTACACACTCATCACAGAGTGGACAAGACAAAGAAGTTGGCTATAGGTCTTCTTGTACACATCCTGGGGATGGCTCTAGAACTAGGACCAGGTCCCTGTAACATAAAACCATCTACTCATGACATAGGGACCCTCTTCTAGCCTATGCATATAATAAAAACATCACTGTTCATCTGAGTGTGTGCATATATGTATATGTGTGCACCGTTATAAAGTGTGTGCCCAGCTGTGCCTCCCATCCTGGCCTCATGCCCTCCCCCAACCCTAGATGACCTGTACAAATCCTGCTACAACCAAAGCAATACCTATGTTTAGCATAATTTTCTTAGTTTGAAAGAAATGTTCTCAGTTATCCTGTCAATAGAGTATCCTTGGGCCTCAACTATATCTACATGTATGGCTTTCTAATTTTGTTTTCAAATTAAATGATATAATAACAGAAAGGGCCTCATTAATTGAAAAAAGGCTCACCTAGATCTAAGTGAGTGAGATGATTCTTGGAGTCTTGACCTTCCTCTGGAGAAATGTGGAAAATTGGATCAACAAATGGTTGCTTTTATGTGTGGTGGGAGAACACTTCCCCCTTAGATATGGGAAGGAAGTCCCCAGTTTGAAGAAAGTACACACTGAGTTGATGGGGAAATTCTCCACTATGCACTGCAAATGTGCACAGTGGAGTAAAATAGTTGTAGCAGAGGTTATAATGAGGAGGAGGAAGAAGATGGTGATGGTGATGGTGATGGTGATATACACACAGTTGAACTGCTGTGCTAGAGCAACAGCTGTTCTGATGACATTTCTACTATTGCTATTGGAGCAGAGGAAAGCATCAGTCTTGATTCCAGCATAAAATGTGAAGGTAGTAAATGCACCAAAATGTGTCACAAAAGTTTCTGTAGCCTGGACACATTAAAGAATAGCTATAGTTTATTCAATAGACTCCACTTTCTATTAAAACACAAGGCTTAGAGACAGATTTTCATACTAAAACTCAGTTACAGGAAATACACCAGTGTCCCTCCATGCATGGGACAAAAGCTGCCTCTCTGTGCTGTGCAGGACAGGGTGCAGCTGGCACAGCGAGGCAGTACTCCTGTCCACAATATTTCAGGTGACAGAGGCTTTGGTTGTCATCTAGAAGAAATGGCAAGCTCTTGGCCTCCTCTATCAACAAATAGCAACAGAGGTACTACTCCAGGTCAGAGGATAGAGTTGCCCAGAAAAGACAAAGAAGAGGCTCGGGTGGGGGTTCAGGACAGAAGATTAAGAGTCAGGCATTGAACTGGAAGTCAGAACAGTTCATCCTATGCCCTGGACTGTAACCTGAGTCTGAGGGCTGAATCTTTGGGTCTCTCCAGGACATTCAAAGAAGCCCAGGACATAGAACAAGACTCACCTAAGAAAGGTCCTGGAGGAACCTGGCCTCAGGTATCAGCCTGAGTAGATTTTGTAGGGCTGAAAATCACACAAGAAACAAAGCTGAGGTGCAAGTACCTTAGAAGGGATCTCTGGAAGGTAGATGTATAAATATCCCTTAAGCAAAGAGGATCCTTTCACTTAAGCAAGTTCAGGCCCATGATCATACCTTAGGCTCTGAGGCAAGTTAGATTGTAGAGCACTCTGCAGAGTCTCCTCAAGGAGGCTGTGCATGCTCCATCCAGGGAAGGGGCCAAGTATCCCCTCCCCCACCTGTTACTGAACATGATCAAAGAGCCTTAAGGGATGATGTGAGTGGACATGGAAGGAGAGGCCAGGGAGGAGTGGGAAGGCATCTCTGCAAGTTCAGAAGCAGGCTTCCTGACTGTGTCTTCAGAGCCAAAAACACCTGGATCTTCTGTTCTATGCTGTCATAATTATCCAAAGAGCTGCTCTTCCCATTAGAGTGGGAAGGCACACTGGAGGAGCAGAAGTGTGTGCTCACAGATGCAGGCCCATTGCTGCCTTCCAGGGTGGTCTTGGAAACACCCCGGATTGCTTCAGTGCACATCAACTCAGCAGAAGTGTCTGCCCCGCCAAAATCACTTCCATAGGCTCCCTCCTGGTGGTGGTGTTTCCTGGAGGTGCAGCAGCTGTGGCATCCTTTGGTGGCTTGGAGAGGTGGTAAGAGTCCAAGCACCTTTTGATGAGATCTGTGTCCCTGGAGACTGCTGAGTTCCTCTTGCTGGGTGTTCTCCTGGGGGCTTCAGGGAAGACACTTTTCAGTGAGCTACCCAGGCTGCTGGCAACTTTCAGCTCCTTCTTGATGAGCTGGGCTCTTGTTGCTGGACTCCTTCCTGATTTTCTCCAACTGACACAGCTGGATGGCCTCTTGGATACCATCATTGCTGCTGGAGTCAAGACCTTGTGCTGGGGCTCCAGGGACCTGGAGCTGCTGCCCCTCCCTTCAGCCCTGCAGTTCCTATTGCCCGCGCCCCTACACTGTGCTGCCTGGGGCTTGGGGACAGCAGACCTTGTGCCGCCCAGGTTCTCAGCTCTCTGGTAACCTTAGGCCTGAGGCTGCTGGGTGCTGTGCTAATCTTTTCTGATCTGAAAGTTCATGAAAGAAAAACTCCTAACAGGCTCCATCAGACTGTGGCTAGCAGCACCATGACAGGGGGCTCCTGGGTGGGTTTCAGTGTGGATTGGGGAGAATTTTCTTTTGACTTTGTTTTTGTATCCACAGACCTGTCACACTTTTGGTTTTCATGTTGTCTTTTCTCATTCAGAAATAGTTCTATTTCTGCTTGGATGCTCTGCTCAAAGGAGTCATCGCTGCCCACCCTAACTGGGAAGTCTGAGTCCTGTTTCCCACAGGCCTCCAGGGGCTGCCAGGAACATTGTATGATGCCGGGGTAAGTTTTAGGGGAAACAGGGTGGGCAGGGTGCCACTGCGTGGAGGGTCTGTTTTGCCTCTGCTATCCTCCCTGCAGCCCTGCCAGGGTGAGTCCCATTGGGCATGGGCTATTGTTCTAAGGAGAGCAAGAACCAGAATCCTTGTACATAGCCCTGCCTAAATGCACACTAACATGATGTTTTTATTTAACAGATATGTCCTGGTAAATATGATTTTTGTAGCTTTTTGTAAATTAGTTATACTGCTGTAAAAAATATTTTTGAAAAATGTTGTCTTTTGTTTTTGGAGTGTGTTCCTAACTGTGTCTTCTGTGGTCCACTCAGGAGCCATTGCTGGACATGCAGTTTGATTCTTACCTTCACGGTGAGGGTCACCCTGGCTGGAACTCTGGTCAGTTGGTAGTTCAGATGCTCAAGTCTGAGGAGGCAGTGGCCGCCTTCCGGGAAGCACTAAAATGCCCTAGTGTCTGTCAGAAGCTCCCAGAACAATGCTTTTAATAAAAGACACAATGGTCCCTAAAAGCCAGAGCAGTTCCTCTTGAAATTGTAATCACAGCCTTGGATTAGTCAAATGTTTCTAAGCACAGTGACTAGAAAGCAAACTGACCGGCCAGTGTGTGCCTCTTGAGACCCCATTGAGACAGTGGCTCTCTCTGCAGCCTAGTCCTTCTGTGTCCTGTCTCCTGCAATCACTAGGTGATTCTAACATCTACAAAAACCTCTTTTTGTAGGAGACCTGCTGTTCTCCTCTTTTGATCATTATGCTAAGAGATCACACCGCATGTGCATTTTAACTGTCCTTTTCTTGATTTGTGCACACAAGTGAATAAGTACAGCAATTAGGTGGTTTGCTCCATAGACAAATTTGCCAGAGCTCAGTGCTGGGAACAAGCCTTGCATACCTACATATCTGCCATCCAGGAGCTGCAGCCCAGTCAGGGCTCTGAATATTGACAGAGCCACTGTTGTTAATGCCTCCTGCCACCCACCTCCTGGGTCAGAAGGGTGCTGATTGTAGGCCATGGCCTCTGGTCCCCTGAGTCAAGGCCAGGTGTTGCTGCCTTGGTTTTCTTACCTTCTGCCCGGTGGTAATAAGTTATCCATGGTCGCTGAGGGAAAAGGTACGCTGGCCACTGATGTCCTCCAGTCACCCCATGTTCTGCAACTCTTATTCAGATGTAAGGCAGAGTCTACCTTCTCGCCAGAGGATATTGTTGGTATTCTAATGTGGATGTGAGTCTTGTACAACTCCTGCAACCCTGGGTATAAACAGAAACACAATTCTGTACCCAAGTGCAGACCCCCACCCACAGTGAGCATCAGCTGGGTTAAGCTGCAGTCCTGAGTATCTCAATGTGCCTGTGATAGCTTCCTTGTGGTGCATTCACTCACTTAAGTGCTTATGAGAAAAACAGTTCCATGTAATACATGTTCTTTTATTTAATTAACTTTTTTTATTAGTTGTTCAAAACATTACAAAGCTCTTGACATATCATATTTCACACATTTGATTCAAGCCGATTATGAACTCCCATTTTAACCCTATATACATATTATTGCAGATTCACACCGGTTACACAACCATTTTTTACCTACTGCCATACTAGTGTATGTTATATTCTGCTGCCTTCCCTATCCTCTACTATCCCCCTCCCCTCCCATTCCCTCCTCTCCCCTCCCCTCCCTTTCCTTCTTCTCTCCCTACCCCATCTACTGTAATTCATTTCTCTCTCTTGTTTATTTTTCCCTTTTCCCCTCACTTCCTCTTATATGTAGTTTTGTATAACAATGAGGGTCTCCTTCCTTTATCATGCAATTTCCCTTCTCTCTCTCTTTCCCTCCCCCCTCTCGTCTGGGTTTAGTGGTGATCTTCTTCTCATGCTCTTCCTCTCTATTCTGTTCTTAGTTGCTCTCCTAATATCAATGAAGACATTTGGCATTTATTTTGAAGGGATTGGCTAGCTTCACTTAGCATAATCTGCCCTAGTGCCATCCATTTCCCTGCAAATTCCATGTCATTATTTAGTGCAGAGTATACTCCATTGTGTATAAATGCCACATGTTTTTATCCATTCATCTATTGAAGGGCATCTGGGTTGGTTCCACAGTCTAGCTAATGTGAATTGTGCTGCTATGAACATTATTGTAACAGTGTCCCTATAGTACGCCCTTTTAAGGTCTTTAGGGAATTGTCCAAAAAGGGGAATAGCTGGATCAAATGGTGGTTCCATTCGCAGCTTTCCCAGGAATCTCCATACTGCTTTCCAAATTGGCTGCACAAATTTGCAGTCCCACCAGCAATGTACAAGTGTACCCTTTTCCCCACATCCTCACCAGCACTTGTTGTTGTTTGACTTCATAAAAGCTGCCAATCTTATTGGAGTGAGATGGTATCTTAGGGTGGTTTTGATTTGCATTTCTCTGACTGCTAGAGATGGTGAGCATTTTTTCATGTACTTGTTGATTGATTGTATGTCCTCCTCTGAGAAGTGTTTGTTCAGGTCCTTGGCCCATTTGTTGATTGGGTTATTTGTTATCTTATTGCTTAATTTTTTGAGTTCTTTGTATACTCTGGATATTAGGGCTCTATCTGAAGTGAGAAGAGTGAAAATTAGTTCCCAGGATGTAGGTTTCCTATTTACCTCTCTTATTGTTTCTCTTGCTGAGAAAAATCTTTTTAGTTTAAGTAAGTCCCATTTGTTGATTCTTGTTATTAACTCTTGTGCTATGGGTGTCCTCTTAAGAAATTTGGAGACCGACCCCACAATATGTAGATCAGAGCCAACATTTTCTTCTATCAGACAAAGAGTCTCTGATTTGATATCAAGCTCCTTGATCCATTTTGAGTTAACTTTTGTGCATGGCGAGAGAAGGAGATTCAGTTTCATTTTGTTGCATATGGATTTCCAGTTTTCCCAGCACCATTTGTTGAAGATGCTATCCTTCCTCCACTGCATGCTTTTAGCCCCTTAATCAAATATAAGATAGTTGTAACTTTGTGGATTAGTCTCTGTGTCCTCTATTCTGTACCATTGGTCCACCCGCCTGTTTTGGTACCAGTACCATGCTGTTTTTGTTACTATTGCTCTGTAGTATAGTTTGAAATCTGGTATAGCTATACCGCCTGATTCACACTTCCTGCTTAGAGTTTCTTTTGCTACTCTGGGTCTTTTATTTTTCCATATGAATTTCATGATTTCTTTTTCTATTTCTAGAAAAAATGCCGTTGGGATTTTGATTGGCATTGCATTGAACCTATAGAGAACTTTGGGTAATATCGCCATTTTGATGATGTTAGTTCTGCCTTTCCATGAAGAGGGTATATTTTTCCACCTTCTAAGATCTTTTTTTCTATTTCTCTCTTTAGGGTTTTGTAGTTTTCATTGTATAAATCTTTCACCTCAATAAACTTAAAGATGAGGACCATATGATCATCTAGATGTGGGTTCATCTTTGTGTCTTGTATTTTTGTTTTATTGTTCCACATGTGTCCTTTGGTACCAACACCATGTTGTTTTTGTTACTATTGATCCATAGTATAGTTTAAATTCTGGTATTGTGTTGCCTTCTGCTTCATTTTTCTTGCTGAGGATTGCTTTGTCTATTCTAGGCCTCTTATTTTTACAAATGAAATTTGTGGTTTCTTTTTCTAGTTATATGAAGACTATCATTCATTGGTAGAGATATAATGCTAATCAAAAGCACTCTAAGATTCTCACTTCCATCAGAATGGC